>NC_133331.1:302177288-302392128 GCF_042186555.1 Aquarana catesbeiana | reverse complement strand
CCCTCCCCCCCCTCTCTCTCTCCCTCCCCCCCCCCTCTCTCTCTCCCTTCCCCTCTCTCTCTCTCCCTCCCCTCCTCTCCTCCTCTCTCTCTCCCTCCCCCCTCTCTCTCTCCCTCCCCCCCTCTCTCTCCCCTCCCCCCCACTCTCTCCCTCCCCCCCTCTCTCTCTCCCTCCCCCCCTCTCTCTCTCCCTCCCCCCCCCTCTCTCTCTCTCTCCCTTCCCCCCCTCTCTCTCTCTCCTCCTCTCCCTTCCCCCCCTCTCTCTCTCTCCCTTCCCCCCTCTCTCTCTCTCTCCCTTCCCCCCCCTCTCTCTCTCTCCCTCCCCCCTCTCTCTCTCTCTCCTTCCCCCCCTCTCTCTCTCCCTTCCCCCCCTCTCTCTCTCTCCCTTCCCCCACTCTCTCTCTCTCCCTTCCCCCCCCTCTCTCTCTCCCTTCCCCCACTCTCACTCTCTCCCTTCCCCCCTCTCCCTCCCCTCACTACATCCCTACCCCCCCTTCCTCTCTCCATCCCCCCCCCTCTCTCTCTCCTTCTCCCTCTCTCCTCACTCTCTCTCTCTCTCCCTTCCCCCCTCTCTCTCTCTCTCTCCCCTCCCCCCTCTCTCTCTCTCCCTTCCCCCCCTCTCTCTCCTTCCCCCCCTCTCTCCCTTCCCCCCTCTCTCTCCCCTTCCCCCCCTCTCTCTCCCTTCCCCTCTCTCTCCCTTCCCTCTCTCTCTCTCCCTTCCTCTCTCTCTCTCCCTTCCCCCTCTCTCTCCTCTCCTTCCCCCTCTCTCTCTCTATCTCCCTTCCCCCCCTCTCTCTCTCTCTCCCTTCCCCCCCTCTCTCTCTCTCTCCTTCCCCCCCTCTCTCTCTCTCTCTCCTTCCCCCCCTCTCTCTCACTCTCTCTCTCTCCCTTCCCCCCTCTCTCTCTCTCTCCCTTCCCCCCCCTCTCTCTCTCTCTCCCTTCCCCCCCCTCTCTCTCTCTCTCCCTTCCCCCTCTCTCTCTCTCTCTCCCTTCCCCTCTCTCTCTCTCTCTCCCTTCCCCTCTCTCTCTCTCTCTCTCCCTTCCCCCTCTCTCTCTCTCTCTCTACCTTCCCCCCCTCTCTCTCCCTTCCCCCTTCTCTCTCTCCTTCCCCCACTCCTCTCTCCCTCCCCCTCTCTCTCCTCCCTTCCCCCCTCTCTCTCTCTCCCTTCCCCTCTCTCTCTCTCTCTCCCTTCCCCCCTCTCTCTCTCTCTCTCCCTTCCCCCCTCTCTCTCTCTCTCTCTCCCTTCCCCCTCTCTCTCTCTCTCTCCTTCCCCCCTCTCTCTCTCTCCCTTCCTCCCCCTCTCTCTCTCTCTCTCCCTTCCCCCCCCCCCTCTCTCTCTCTCTCTCCCTTCCCCCCCTCTCTCTCTCTCTCCTTCCCCCCCCTCTCTCTCTCTCTCTCTCTCCTTCCCCCCCCTCTCTCTCTCTCTCTCTCCCTTCCCCCCCTCTCTCTCTCTCTCTCCCTTCCCCCCCTCTCTCCTCTCTCTCCCTTCCCCCCCTCTCTCTCTCTCTCTCTCTCTCCCTTCCCCCCCCCTCTCTCTCTCTCTCCCTTCCCCCCTCTCTCTCTCTCTCCTTCCCCCCCCTCTCTCTCTCTCCCTTCCCCCCCCTCTCTCTCTCTCCCTTCCCCCCTCTCTCTCTCTCTCCCTTCCCCCCCCTCTCTCTCTCTCCCTTCCCCCCTCTCTCTCTCTCTCCCTTCCCCCTCTCTCTCTCTCTCCCTTCCCCCCTCTCTCTCTCTCTCCCTTCCCCCCTCTCTCTCTCTCTCCCTTCCCCCCTCTCTCTCTCTCTCCCTTCCCCCCCTCTCTCTCTCTCTCTCTCCATCCCCCCCCTCTCTCTCCCTTCCCCCCCTCTCTCTCTCTCTCCCCTTCCCCCCCTCCTCTCTCTCTCTCTTCTCTCTCTCCTTCCCCCCCGCTGTGTGTCGCTCTCACCTGACTCTCTGACACACATTCCATTATTCTCAGCGTCTTTTTACTTACTGTCTCATTTACATGTCACTCACACTGTTACTCTCACTTTTAAATGGTCTCTGCCATACACTGTCTCATTTAAAGAGCCACACTGTGCTACTCTCACTTTCTCTCACACTGTATGTCTCATTCACTGTCACAAGGACAAGCTGAATTGTGGGCTTGGGTCAAAATGTAATTTATTTTGTAGCCCGAAAGCCAGTTGTGTTTGGCAAAGTGATCGATCAGTCTGGCAGAGGCTTGGAAGATGATTTGGCATGGGGAGAGCCTAGTATGGCTCCCCATATTCCCCCCCCCCCAACCACCCCGTGGTGTCAGGCCGGTGCGCAGGCGGTGGGAACAGATAAGCGGGCACGGTGGAGAAGGATTAGTATATATAAAAGTGCTGCGCTTAGGATAAAGTGTAAAGTATGCAGCCCCCCTAAAGGAGCTTCCTAAGGAGACTCCGCAAAATGTATAGATTGTGTAATGGGGTATGGCGCTCCCTTTAGGATAATGGGATATTAGAGTGTTGGGGGAAAGGTTTTTCTGTTGCAGGGTTCCTTGTGACATTGAACCAATTATTTACTCCAGCTATACCCCTATTAGTGGTACGGAGTACCATCAACCCAATAAAGTGAAGAACCTAATGTGCAACGATGCAATCTTCAGATGAAGCAATACATAATTCATACATGTGACAAAAAAAAAAAAAATATTCCCAATTTCAGGTGTGCTAAATCAGTAATTTTCCCTTATATCACATGGACTTCCAAGTGCATTCTTACTCAAATAAGTGCAAGTGTGTGCAATGACAATTTAGTGGTAGATAATGTGTACAACAACAATTTGGTAATAAGTAATAAATAATAAATAATTATAGTCCATGTGGTGATCAAAATTCTTCAAGTCCGATATTCAAATGATTTCCAAACAAACTGTGACAACGGTGCTTTCAGATGATAATGGTGACTTATTGTGCTCCCCACTCACCGAATCCTGCAGCCCCTGCAGGGGCAAAAACAGCTTAGGGTATCACGGCCACAAACTCCTCTCCACCGCGATCATCTGAGGTATCCAGTTTTGGTCTCCACTCCCCGTGTTTTTCTCAAATGGCTCCCTCCAGAGAACATGGACTGCGGTCATAAAGGCGCACTCAGCACAGACAACCTGCTGCACCAACACCAAAGCAGGCTCTGTTGGTGCAGCAGGTTGTCTGTGCTGAGTGCGCCTTTATGACCGCAGTCCATGTTCTCTGGAGGGAGCCATTTGAGAAAAACACGGGGAGTGGAGACCAAAACTGGATACCTCAGATGATCGCGGTGGAGAGGAGTTTGTGGCCGTGATACCCTAAGCTGTTTTGCCCCTGCAGGGGCTGCAGGATTCGGTGAGTGGGGAGCACAATAAGTCACCATTATCATCTGAAAGCACCGTTGTCACAGTTTGTTTAGAAATCATTTGAATATCGGACTTGAAGATTTTGATCACCACATGGACTATAATTATTTATTATTTATTACTTATTACCAAATTGTTGTTGTACACATTATCTACCACTAAATTGTCATTGCACACACTTGCACTTATTTGAGTAAGAATGCACTTGGAAGTCCATGTGATATAAGGGAAAATTACTGATTTAGCACACCTGAAATTGGGAATATTTTTTTTTTTTTGTCACTTGTATGAATTATGTATTGCTTCATCTGAAGATTGCATTGTTGCACATTAGGTTCTTCACTTTATTGGGTTGATGGTACTCCGTACCACTAATAGGGGTATAGCTGGAGTAAATAATTGGTTCCAGTCACAAGGAACCCTGCAACAGAAAAACCTTTCCCCAACACTCTAATATCCCATTATCCTAAAGGGAGCGCCATACCCCATTACACAATCTATATGGTGGAGAAGGAGGTGGCGGGAAGCTGGTGGCAGCCAATGAGTGTGCAGTCTCTGGTGGTTCACCTTAGAAAAAGACCAGCCCATCACTGGGCTGTAGCTAAAGGGAGACCGCGATCTGTACCAGATCTCCCTCATGTCTAGTTGTCTACACAAGACAGCCGGGAGGAGGGATCGAGCGCTTCCACTGAAACCTGCACAGAGGTATGGAGGAGGAAGAATGGCTCAGACGTTTAATGGTAGCTGGGCATTCTAATCCCATCTGCAGGGAGGGAAAGGAGACAGATTGTCTCCTTGTATACTGCACAGACCACAGGAGAGCCCACAGACCCTCCCCCATGCACTCATTGACATGAGATGGAGGAGGACATGGGATGCAGGACATACGATGGAGGAGGACGACATGGGGTGCAGGACATACGATGGAGGAGGACGACATGGGGTGCAGGACATACGATGGAGGAGGACGACGTGGTATGCAGGACATGGGATGTAGGAGAAGCACATGGGATGGAGGAGATGGGATGCAGGACATAGAATGGAGGACCTGGGATGGAGGAGGAGGAGGAGGAGGATATGGGATGGAGAACGTGATGCAGGAGAAGGACATGGTGTGTGTGTGTGTCTCTCTCTCTCCCCCCCACACAGTGTGTCTCTCACCCCCCCATACGCGCCGCGTGTGTCTCTCACCCCCCATACGCGCCGCGTGTGTCTCTCACCCCCCCATACGCGCCGCGTGTGTCTCTCACCCCCCCATACGCGCCGCGTGTGTCTCTCACCCCCCCATACGCGCCGCGTGTGTCTCTCACCCCCCCATACGCGCCGCGTGTGTCTCTCACCCCCCCATACGCGCCGCGTGTGTCTCTCACCCCCCATACGCGCCGCGTGTGTCTCTCACCCCCCCATACGCGCCGCGTGTGTCTCTCACCCCCCCATACGCGCCGCGTGTGTCTCTCACCCCCCCATACGCGCCGCGTGTGTCTCTCACCCCCCCATACGCGCCGCGTGTGTCTCTCACCCCCCCATACGCGCCGCGTGTGTCTCTCACCCCCCCATACGCGCCGCGTGTGTCTCTCACCCCCCCATACGCGCCGCGTGTGTCTCTCACCCCCCCATACGCGCCGCGTGTGTCTCTCACCCCCCCCATACGCGCCGCGTGTGTCTCTCACCCCCCCATGCGCGCCGCGTGTGTCTCTCACCCCCCCATGCGCGCCGCGTGTGTGTCTCACCCCCCCCATGCGCGCCGCGTGTGTCTCTCACCCCCCCATGCGCGCCGCGTGTGTCTCTCACCCCCCCCATGCGCGCCGCGTGTGTCTCTCACCCCCCCATGCGCGCCGCGTGTGTCTCTCACCCCCCCATGCGCGCCGCGTGTGTCTCTCACCCCCCCATGCGCGCCGCGTGTGTCTCTCACCCCCCCATGCGCGCCGCGTGTGTCTCTCACCCCCCATACGCGGCGCGCGTGTCTCTCACCCCCCCATACGCGGCGCGCGTGTCTCTCTCCCCTCTTACACGCGGCGCGCGTGTCTCTCTCTCTCCCCCCTTACACGCGGCGCGCGTGTCTCTCTCTCTCCCCCCTTACACGCGGCGCGCGTGTCTCTCTCTCTCCCCCCTTACACGCGGCGCGCGTGTCTCTCTCTCTCCCCCCTTACACGCGGCGCGCGTGTCTCTCTCTCCCCCCTTACACGCGGCGCGCGTGTCTCTCTCTCCCCCCTTACACGCGGCGCGCGTGTCTCTCTCTCCCCCCTTACACGCGCCGCGTGTGTCTCTCACCCCCCCATACGCGCCGCGTGTGTCTCTCACCCCCCCATACGCGCCGCGTGTGTCTCTCACCCCCCCATACGCGCCGCGTGTGTCTCTCACCCCCCCATACGCGCCGCGTGTGTCTCTCACCCCCCCATACGCGCCGCGTGTGTCTCTCACCCCCCCATACGCGCCGCGTGTGTCTCTCACCCCCCCATACGCGCCGCGTGTGTCTCTCACCCCCCCATACGCGCCGCGTGTGTCTCTCACCCCCCCCATACGCGCCGCGTGTGTCTCTCACCCCCCCATGCGCGCCGCGTGTGTCTCTCACCCCCCCATGCGCGCCGCGTGTGTGTCTCACCCCCCCATGCGCGCCGCGTGTGTCTCTCACCCCCCCATGCGCGCCGCGTGTGTCTCTCACCCCCCCATGCGCGCCGCGTGTGTCTCTCACCCCCCCATGCGCGCCGCGTGTGTCTCTCACCCCCCCATGCGCGCCGCGTGTGTCTCTCACCCCCCCATGCGCGCCGCGTGTGTCTCTCACCCCCCCATGCGCGCCGCGTGTGTCTCTCACCCCCCCATGCGCGCCGCGTGTGTCTCTCACCCCCCCATGCGCGCCGCGTGTGTCTCTCACCCCCCCATGCGCGCCGCGTGTGTCTCTCACCCCCCCATGCGCGCCGCGTGTGTCTCTCACCCCCCCATGCGCGCCGCGTGTGTCTCTCACCCCCCCCATGCGCGCCGCGTGTGTCTCTCACCCCCCCATGCGCGCCGCGTGTGTCTCTCACCCCCCCATGCGCGCCGCGTGTGTCTCTCACCCCCCCATGCGCGCCGCGTGTGTCTCTCACCCCCCCATGCGCGCCGCGTGTGTCTCTCACCCCCCCATGCGCGCCGCGTGTGTCTCTCACCCCCCCATGCGCGCCGCGTGTGTCTCTCACCCCCCCATGCGCGCCGCGTGTGTCTCTCACCCCCCCATGCGCGCCGCGTGTGTCTCTCACCCCCCCATGCGCGCCGCGTGTGTCTCTCACCCCCCCATGCGCGCCGCGTGTGTCTCTCACCCCCCCATACGCGCCGCGTGTGTCTCTCACCCCCCCATACGCGCCGCGTGTGTCTCTCACCCCCCCATACGCGCCGCGTGTGTCTCTCACCCCCCCATACGCGCCGCGTGTGTCTCTCACCCCCCCATACGCGCCGCGTGTGTCTCTCACCCCCCCATACGCGCCGCGTGTGTCTCTCACCCCCCCATACGCGCCGCGTGTGTCTCTCACCCCCCCATACGCGCCGCGTGTGTCTCTCACCCCCCCATACGCGCCGCGTGTGTCTCTCACCCCCCCATACGCGCCGCGTGTGTCTCTCACCCCCCCATACGCGCCGCGTGTGTCTCTCACCCCCCATACGCGCCGCGTGTGTCTCTCACCCCCCCATACGCGCCGCGTGTGTCTCTCACCCCCCCATACGCGCCGCGTGTGTCTCTCACCCCCCCATACGCGCCGCGTGTGTCTCTCACCCCCCCATACGCGCCGCGTGTGTCTCTCACCCCCCCATACGCGCCGCGTGTGTCTCTCACCCCCCCATACGCGCCGCGTGTGTCTCTCACCCCCCATACGCGGCGCGCGTGTCTCTCACCCCCCCATACGCGGCGCGCGTGTCTCTCTCCCCCCTTACACGCGGCGCGCGTGTCTCTCTCTCTCCCCCCTTACACGCGGCGCGCGTGTCTCTCTCTCTCCCCCCTTACACGCGGCGCGCGTGTCTCTCTCTCTCCCCCCTTACACGCGGCGCGCGTGTCTCTCTCTCTCCCCCCTTACACGCGGCGCGCGTGTCTCTCTCTCCCCCCTTACACGCGGCGCGCGTGTCTCTCTCTCCCCCCTTACACGCGGCGCGCGTGTCTCTCTCTCCCCCCTTACACGCGGCGCGCGTGTCTCTCTCTCCCCCCTTACACGCGGCGCGCGTGTCTCTCTCTCCCCCCTTACACGCGGCGCGCGTGTCTCTCTCTCCCCCCTTACACGCGGCGCGCGTGTCTCTCTCCCCCCTTACACGCGGCGCGCGTGTCTCTCTCTCCCCCCTTACACGCGGCGCGCGTGTCTCTCTCTCCCCCCTTACACGCGGCGCGCGTGTCTCTCTCTCCCCCCTTACACGCGGCGCGCGTGTCTCTCTCTCCCCCCTTACACGCGGCGCGCGTGTCTCTCTCTCCCCCCTTACACGCGGCGCGTGTCTGTCTCTCTCTCCCCCCCTTACACACGGCGTGTGTGTGTGTGTGTCTCTCTCTCCCCCCCTTACACACGGCGTGTGTGTGTCTCTCTCTCCCCCCCCTTACACACGGCGTGTGTGTGTCTCTCTCTCTCCCCCCCTTACACACGGCGTGTGTGTGTCTCTCTCTCTCCCCCCCTTACACACGGCGTGTGTGTGTCTCTCTCTCTCCCCCCCTTAAACACGGCGTGTGTGTGTCTCTCTCTCTCCCCCCCTTAAACACGGCGTGTGTGTGTCTCTCTCTCTCCCCCCCTTACACACGGCGTGTGTGTGTGTCTCTCTCTCTCCCCCCCTTACACACGGCGTGTGTGTGTCTCTCTCCCCCCCTTACACACGGCGTGTGTGTGTCTCTCTCTCTCCCCCCCTTACACACGGCGTGTGTGTGTCTCTCTCTCTCCCCCCCTTACACACGGCGTGTGTGTGTCTCTCTCTCTCTCCCCCCCTTACACACGGCGTGTGTGTGTCTCTCTCTCTCCCCCCCTTACACACGGCGTGTGTGTGTCTCTCTCTCTCCCCCCCTTACACACGGCGTGTGTGTGTCTCTCTCTCTCCCCCCCTTACACACGGCCTGTGTGTGTCTCTCTCTCTCCCCCCCTTACACACGGCCTGTGTGTGTCTCTCTCTCTCCCCCCCTTACACACGGCCTGTGTGTGTCTCTCTCTCTCCCCCCCTTAAACACGGCGTGTGTGTGTCTCTCTATTTTGGCGAGGGTTCTCTTTTAAGATCCTTAGCGCACAAACTGCACAGCAAGTCGGATTATCATGATCTGATTTGTGGTACGACTTCTATTCAAATCAATGGGCACTCAAAGGAATTACTGATTTTAAATAGAGGCAGTGAAACGCTGTTTAAAGCTAGCGTGGGTAAACGGGAATTTATGCCAATACAAAAAGCTACTAAAAGCACATCTTTACAGCCACCTTTTCCTGGCGTTGGTAGTTGCTTTGCAGCTCATTTTTTCAAATGCCCTGTGTGCATGAGGCTTTATAGAGTGAATAAGTAACATCAAACATACCTCTGTGTGAAATGTGCACAGATTGAACCTACTGTTAAGGAAACAACTTCTTATTGTGTGGTATATTTCCCCCAAAGGCACAGGGAAGATCCTTTTTTCAACTATAAATTTCCCAGGTTAAGAAGTTAAAGACAAAAAGAAACAAGAATGAGATCAGTGAAAAGTGGAAAACTTTATAAATCACTACAATGCAATAAAATGATCCTAAGTGTGTATGTATATTCTCAAATAAACGTTATTTCCATAAAATCAAGCTGTCTCTACCTTTTGTCACAGTTACACCCTTCACTTTTTACATTTCAAATTGTACCGGCAAGGCAATCAGTTATTGCACATAATATTTAGTAAACCCACTGCCAGGAATGTTTTCATTGCGTGAATCTAGTGCACATCCCAAACACGTACTCGCCACAACACCATGCACAGAAATTTTGAGGATCCCCCAGAAAGGTCCTTTAGCAGGATGGGATCTAGCTGTTTCGTTGTGAACTGTCTAGTTCTTATCCTCATAAAGGACCTGAATTGAAATAATGCAGAAAGGTCCTTTAGCAGTATGGGCTCTAGCTGTTGCATTGTGAACGAACTAGTTCCCATCCTCATAAAGGACCTATATTGACTTAAAGCAGAGTTACAGCCTGGGGGGGGGAGAGTCAGCAGCTACAAATACTGTAGCTGTTGACTTTTAATATAAGGACACTTATCTGTCCAGGGAGCCCGTGATGTCAGCACCCAAAGCCGACCCATCCATCGGCTCCGGGTCTAGGCACCAACATCCTTACTAAGGGAAACAGGAAGTTAAGCCTTGTGTCTTCATAGCCTGTTTCCTACTGTGCATGCACGAGTTGTTCTGAATGGACCTGTCATATTCTGGGACACACACGGGTCCCAGAGGGGGGAGAAGGGCACCAAATAGACGTGGAAATGACGTACCTCACTGCAGGGCCATGGGACAAAAGTCCTGAAGAAAACATACCAAAAAGGTATGAAAAAAGATAAATATCCAAAAACGAGGGGGGTGGAGTGTGCTTTTGTTTCAGAGGTCGATTTTTGCCTGGAACTCCGCTTTAATGCAGAAAGGTCCTTTAGCAGGATGGGATCTAGCTGTTTTATTGTAAACTGTCTAGTTCCCATCCCTATAAAGGGCCTGAGCACTAGCGGGCAAAAAAAAGGCCATCTGAGGGAAGGCTAACTATTTGGCTCACACTGAGCAAGCTAGATTCCATCCTCAGAAAGGACAGGGGCAATATGCGGGATGGGAACTAGTCGCAACCAGCTCCCATCCCTTTATATGACCTGTATATTAAAAATGAAGAAAGGTCATTTAGCGGGATGGGAACTAGCTCCTTCGTAGTGAACTGTCTAGTTCCCATCCTTATACATGACCTGTATGGTAATAATGAAGAAAGGTCATTTAGCAGGATGGGAACTAGCTCCTTCATAGTGAACCGTCTAGTTCCCATCCCTCTATATGACCTGTATGGTAATGATGAAGAATATAGGACTTTTGACATACCGTTAAAACCATTTCTCATTGACAGACACAGCGCTTCCTTATTCAGAACCATAAGGTTATATCGCCCCCTAGGCACTAGGCAGAAAAAAAGACTTGGCTATGGCCATGGGCAGTCTGAGGGGGGCTGCACTAACTGAGGGGGGGCTGCACTAATAGAGGGGGGGCTGCACTGAGGGGGGCTGCACTAATTGAGTGGGGGTCTGCACTAATTGAGGGGGGGGTCTGCACTAATAGAGGGGGGGCTGCACTGAGAGGGGGCTGCACTAATAGAGGGGGGCTGCACTGAGGGGGGTCTGCACTAATAGAGGGGGGTCTGCACTGATGGAGGGGATCTGCACTGATGGAGGGGGTCTGCACTGAGGGGGTCTATACAGACTCTGGCGGGGGCACCTGATGCAAGGACAGACTCTGGCGGGGGCACCTGATGCAAGGACAGACTCTGGTGGGGGCACCTGATGCAAGGACAGACTCTGCTGGTGGCACCTGATGCAAGGACAGACTCTGCCGGGGGCACCTGATGCAAGGACAGACTCTGCCGGGGGCACCTGATGCAAGGACAGACTCTGCCGGGGGCACCTGATGCAAGGACAAACTCTGGCGGGGGCACCTGATGCAAGGACAGACTCTGCTGGTGGCACCTGATGCAAGGACAGACTCTGCCAGGGGCACCTGATGCAAGGACAGACTCTGCTGGTGGCAGGCGACGTGGTTAGTGACACGCTCAGGGAACCCACTGATTCGGCATTATGGTGAGTTGAATGATTTATTTTATATTACAATGTAATAATAGAAATAATGCGCTTCAATCATCCTGACACCATAACAACCATGGTGCCGGGATGATTGAAGCGTTAACACCAGGCATTTGGAGTATCTTTATCTGCTGATTGTTAAACTTTCTAGAATACACATATTTCTATTGTGTAGGATCTGGGGCTGCTGTCCCGTCATTTCCCTCTCCCTCTTTCCTTCTCCCCCTTTCCTTCTCCCCCTTTCCCTCTCCATCCCTCATTCTTCTCAGACTCTAACCACACCCTCTTGAGCCACGCCCATTTAAGCCACGACCACTTTCACGTAAGCCACGCCCACTTTTCACGTAAGCCACGCCAATTTTTTGCCGCGGCGCGCCACACTTATGAATTTTTCCCCTGAGCCACGCCTACAAAGGAATGCCCCGCCCCCTAATTATTGTACGGCTCCGCCTGCAGCCAAAAAAGTGTCCCACGTATTTTTTTTTCAATGTTTCAGGTGCCCCTGCCAGAGTCTGTCCTTGCATCAGGTGCCCCCGCCAGAGTCTGTCCTTGCATCAGGTGCCCCCGCCAGAGTCTGTATAGACCCCCTCAGTGCAGACCCCCTCCATCAGTGCAGACCCCCTCCATCAGTGCAGACCCCCCTCTATTAGTGCAAACCCCCCTCAGTGCAGCCCCCCTCTATTATTGCAGCCCCCCCTCTTTTAGTGCAGACCCCCCCTCAGTGCAGCCCCCTCTCAGTGCAGCCCCCCTCTATTAGTGCAGCCCCCCTCAGTGCAGCCCCCCTCAGTTAGTGCAGCCCCCCCTCAGTGCAGCCCCCCCTCAGTTAGTGCAGCCCCCCTCAGTGCAGCCCCCCCTCAGTTAGTGCATCCCCCCTCAGTGCAGCCCCCCTCAGTTAGTGCAGCCCCCCCTCAATGCAGCCTGGCCCCCGCTCAGTGCAGGAGCGGCCGGTGTTCTGCCGAGAAAGTTCCCCTCGGCAATGGAGGACCCCCTGTACTGCGCAGGCGCAGCGCTTGCGCAGTACGGGGCTGGGGAACTTTCAGCAAGACACGGCGACGGCGACGTGTCTTCTGCTCGCTTCAGTGGAGAGGGGAGGGGCCGTGCATCTAAAGAAGCCTCTTCATTGGCTGCACAGATCGAGCCCCCTTCCCCTCTCCACTCAACACTAGAGGAAGATAGAGCGGCGGCGCCGGCCGCCATTTTGCTGGAGCCCGCTGCTCCAAAAAAACAGAAAAACCAACATTCCCGATTTTCCTTATGGAAAATCCCGATTCGGGACAGCCTCCAATCGGGACGAGGGTCCCAAAATCGGGATTGTCCCAGGAAAATCGGGACTGTTGGCAACTATGTATATGACCTGTATGGTAATAATGAAGAAAGGTCATTTAGCAGGATGGGAACTACCTCCTTCATAGTGAACTGTCTAGTTCCCATCCTTCTACATGACCTGACCACTAGGGGCAAACAGGTTATTCTGTGGGATAGGAACTAGCCAGTTCACATTGAGCAAGCTAGATCCCATCCTCAAAATTGACTAGGTGAATCTGCAGGATGGGAACTAGTCGCAACCCTTCTATTAGACCCCTACATCACTTCCTGTTCCCTAGCTACATCACTTCCTGTGCATCTATCACTTCCTGTTTGCACCTGACATCACTTCCTCTCCAGCTGTAGTATCACTTCCTGTGTCTGTACAATCATGCTCCTCCTGTCTCCGTGTTCTACTCAATATAGTAGGAAAAGATCTCCATCTCTGTATTTATTATGTGTCTGTTTTATAATCTAGCAACTCCAGATGGACAGTTGGATAAATGGTTCAATATGCACAAACCACCTGTTCTGTCGAGAAATGCCCCTATCCAATAGTGCCCGGGCTGGAGGTGCATGCGTCGTACGTAACATCAAAATAACTGATTTTACCATCAGCTGGTTGAGACAGTGCTGGTGCACAATAGCCGACAGAATTTTTTTTTCCTGTCAGATTGTGCTCTGCGCTCACCGATCTCTACATGTTGTGGGCGGATTTATGGGCACTTGAGGGGGGAATTACATGCAAAACTTTGTGATGTGCTGCAAAACTTTGTGATGGGTGGATTTCTACATTTCTTGTGAGCAGATTTATGTGCACTTTGCATACTTGCCAACTGTCCCGAATTTCTCAGGACATTCCCGGGATTTAGACCCTTTTCCAGATCTAATTGTTTCCCGGGAGATGTCCCGAGAAATTCGGTTTTTCCCGTTTTCGCCGCCGGCCGCTAGATGATGTCTCCGCCCGCCGCCATTTTCAAGGAGACCGTAGGCTGGCTACAATAGAGATTGAGGTGCGGCGCCGCCAACCCCCCGGCCCGCTCTGCCCTGCTGCCAGTCTCTGTGACCTGTTATGGAAAGGGGCGGGGGATGGGCGGCGCCGCAGCTCAATCTCTACTGTAACCATGCGGCTCAGCTCGACCAACTTTGGGGCTGGTCTGGATGTCACGAGGGGGGAGGGGCGGTCTGGATGTCACGGGGGGGCGGTCTGGATGTCACAAGGGGGGGGCCGGTCTGGATGTCACAGGGGGGGCCGGTCTTGATGTCACGGGGGGCTGGTCTGGATGCAACGGGGGGGCTGGTCTGGATGTCACAGTGGGGCTGGTCTGGATGTCACAGGGGGGCTGGTCTGGATGTCACGGGGGGGCTGGTCTGGATGTCACGGGGGGCCGGTCTGGATGTCACGAGGGGGCCAGTCTGGATGTCACAGGGGGGGCTGGTCTGGATGTCACAGGGGGGTGGTCTGGATGTCACAGGGGGCAGTCTGGATGTCAAGGGGGGGCCGTATAGTCTGGAGGTAACAGGGGGGCTGTATAGTCTGGATGTCACAGGGGGGCACCAGATGTAAAGAGGACTCTGCTGATGAGGACTCCTGATGTGAGGAAGGATCTGCTGGGGACCCCTGATGTGAGGGGGGCACCCCTGGGGACTCCTGATGTGAGGGGGGCTCCGCTGGGGACTCCTGATGTGAGGGGGGCTCCGCTGGGGACTCCTGATGTGAGGGAGGGCTCCGCTGGGGACTCCTGATGTGAGGGGGGGCTCCGCTGGGGACTCCTGATGTGAGGGGGGCTCCGCTGGGGACTCCTGATGTGAGGGGGGCTCTGCTGGAGACTCCTGATGTGAGGGGGGCTCCACTGGGGACTCCTGATGTGAGGGGGGCTCCGCTGGGGACACCTGATGTGAAGGGGGCTCCGCTAGGGACTCCTGATGTGAGGGGGACTCCGTTGGGGACTCCTGGTATGAGGAGGGCTCCGCTGGGGACATCTGATGTAAGGGGGGCTCCGCTGGGGATATCTGATGTAAGGGGGGCTCCGCTGGGGACATCTGATGTAAGGGGGTGCTCCGCTGGCGACACCTGATGTAAGGGGGGCTCTGCTGGGGACATCTGATGTAAGGGGGGGCTACGCTGGGGACATCTGATGTAAGGGGGGCTCCGCTGGGGGCACCTAATGCAAGGACGGCCTCTGCTGGTACACCTGATGCAAGGACGGACTCTGCTGGGACTCCTGATGCAAGGACACGCTCATGGATCCCACTGATTCAGCATTATGGTGAGTTGAATGATTTCATTTTATATTACAATGTAATAATAGAAATAATGCACTTCAATTATCCTGACACCTTAACAACCATGGTGCCGGGATGATTTAAGTGCTAAAACCAGGTGTTTGGAGTATCTTTATCTGCTGATTGTTAAACTTTCTAGAATATACATATTTCCATTGTTGTGTAGGATCTGGGGCTGCTGTCCATCCATCCCTCCCCCCCATTTCCCTCTCCATCCCTCATTCATCTCAGACTCTAACCACACCCCTTTTGAGCCACTCCCATTTAAGACTAGCCCACTATTTCGCGTAAACTATTTCACCACATTTTTACTCCCCCTATGCCACGCCCACAAATGCATGCCCCACCCCTGATTATAACAAGACTCCGCCTACAGCCAAAAAAGTGTCCCTAAAATGTTTTTTACAATGTTGGCAACTATGACTTTGGGGCAGAATTAGATGGCCAGTGCTGCAAAAAAATAAAACTTTGTGATATTCCACCCCAAAGTACCCATAAATCCGCCCAGAAGAAATGTAAAAATCTGCCCATCAGAAAGTTTTATTTTTTTGCAGCACTGGCCATGTAATACCGCCCCAAAGTGGCCATAAATCCGCCCACAAGAAATGTAGAAATCCGCCCATCCCAAAGTTTTGTTTTGCAGCACTGGACATGTAATTCTGCCCCCATGTGCCCATAAATACACCCACAACGTGTAGAAATCCACCCATCATGGACATGAACTCGCCATGGGAGTGCGGGCCACAATCTGACCAAAAAAATAATTCTGTCGGCTATTGTGCACCTGCGCCGTCTCAACAGCTGATGGTAAAATAAGCTGTTGTGATGTTACGTACGGCGCATGCATTGCGCATGCGCCCTTCAGCCCGGGCACTATTCGATGGGGGGCATTTCTTGACAGAACACCTGTAAACTGCGCATGCGCCGTACATAATAGCACAACAGCTGATTTTACAATCAGCTGTTGTGTCGGTGAGATGGTGCCTGTGCACAATAGCCGACTGAAGAAGTTTTTCAGTCAGATTGTGCCGAGGCACGTTCATGTAGGTGAGGGGCGGAATTTAACATGAAGGGGACAGATGTTTTCATTGAAGGCCAGTGCTGACGTAACATGAAGGGGGCAGATGTTTTCATTGATGGCCAGTGCTGATCTAACATGAAGGGGGCGGATGTTTTTAAGGATGGCCACTTCTGCAAAGATGGGGGCAGAATTTTAAACATTTAGCTAGTTAATAGGCCCTCCAGGAAGAATAGCAGATAAAGATTTGTTTAGCAGATTTGTTTAGGCATCGTTAAAAATTCTGCCCCAATCTTTGCAGCACTGGCCATCATTGAAAACATCCGCACCCTTCATGTTAAATTCCGCCCCTTACCTACATGAACATGCCTCGGCAGCGCGAGGCACAATCTGACTGAAAAATGTCTTCAGTCAGGCTATTGTGCGCAGGCGCCGTCTCGCCGACACAACAGCTGATCGTAAAATCAGCTGTTGTGCTATTATGTACGCCGCATGCGCAGTTCATCCCGGGCACTATTCGATAGCGGGCACTTCTCAACAGAACACTGGCCCCGGATCCAGGGTCCTGCTGCCACCTCAGGGTGGAAGATTGTGGAATTCTCAGGTTGCTCTGCCACTAGGCCTGTAATGAAGCCAGGACCTGACAGGAGGAGAGGACCCGGGAGGCAGAAGATCAGGCCACCAGCTGACTGCCAGGAGTAGAGGTAAGTGAGCTATCACACAGAGGCTGAGCAAAGTCCTTAGTTGCGTGACTGGGGTTGAAATTTGTGAAGAGGGGGTATTTGTGGAGTGTGTGTGTTTGGGGGGGATATTTGTGGAGTGTAGGGGGTAATGCTGGGGTTTAATATTGCGTCTGCTGACACCAGTGCTGGGGGTTAATATTGTGTCCGCTGACACCAGTGCTGGGGGGTTAAAATCGCATCTGCTGACACCAGTGCTGGGCGTTAATATTGCATCCACTGACAGCAGTGGGGGTTAATATCCACTGACAGCAGTGCTGGGGGTTAATAGTGCGTCCGCTGACACCAATGCTGGGGGAAAGGACAGTTTGTATGCGGCCCCCATTGGATGTGTAAATTTGCCCTGTGGCCCTCATGTAATGTGAGTTTGAGACCCCTGCTCTAGATGTACAGTTGCATAAATGGCTCTATATTTAGGATGTATCTGGTCTATAAACCAGAAGCTCTGGATGGATAGTTGGATAAATGGATCCATATTTAGGATGTATCCGGTCTATAAACCAGAAACTTTGGGTGGACAGTTGGATAACTGGCTCTATATTTAGGTTGTGCAGTATCTGGTCTATAAACAAAGGCTCTGGAGTAAAATTTGGATAAATGGCTCTATATTTAGGATGTGGCTGAACTATAAACCTGAGGCTGGGGGTGGGCAGTTGGATAAATGGATCTATATTTAGGATGCATCTGGTCTATAAACCAGAAGCTCTGGATGGATAGTTGGATAAATGGCTCTATATTTAGGATGTATCCGGTCTATAAACCAGAAGCTCTGGGTGGACAGTTGGATAAATGGCTCTATATTTAGGATGTACAGTATCTGGTTTATAAACCAGAGGCTCTGGAGTAAAGTTTGGATAAATGGCTCTATATTTAGGATGTGGCTGAACTATAAACCTGAGGCTCTGGATGCATTCCACGGGAACTGGAAGTAGGGTCACTGGTTCACTATACTGGAAATACGTCGACGCATTTCACCCCTCCTCCAGGGCGGACGCGGATAGTGCGGACCCGGAAACACGCTGATGCCTGTTTTTGCCTACTGTCTTGTGAGTGACATACGTTAGCAGCGCAGTGTGTTGTACTGGCAGTACTTCACATGTATATTTTCTCTCTTTTACCTCGTCATATCTTAATACCCTGGTTCCCTCTGAGACCCATCACCTTTGGAAATTTGGACATCTACGCTATACCTCCCTACATTATAAGCCTGTTTTGACCCCTGGACTGCAAAACTGAGGGTCCATTAACTCTGGTGAGTGGGGTCACGAGAGGGGATATCATCCAATTGGAAGCACATATTCATCAATATTGATCACTATTGAAAGCACTTAGCACTTTATTAATGTTTAGTATGCCACATTGTGTTATATGGTTATAGTTTGTGTTTGACCAATCCTCTTCTGCCTCCCCTTGCAGCGCTGCCAGCTTTGCCTTTTCTTTCTCCCTCTGGCTGCATTGCAATGGGGATTGGTTCTAGCACATGCACCCCTTCCATCTGCTGTCCGGTCCCCCTGTGTGCCCCTTTCCCCCGCTGTACAGCTGGCTTCCCTCCTCTCCTCTGGAGTGTGGTAGAAGGGGGCGGTAAATATGTATTTTACTGGGCCCTTCCATTCCTGAAAGAACACAATGAGCGATCGGTACCAATCACTCTTGTGTCCATTTGCCACTGAAGCATAGTAAACTGGATTTACTATGCTTCAGTTTGGAAATGATCAGGAAGCCTCTGAGCACATCCTATTCATTCATCTGTGCAGCTGAGGCTACAGAGAAAGGGACTGATAAATCTATGTCATCAGTCACTTTCGGCCTGGGGAAGTGGGCCCCGTGATTTCTAACAGCAGCCCTGGGCATTATGATGAGGTCTGCTACTATACTTGGGTGCCAGATAGTGAAAAGGAGGAAAGTAAGGGAGAAGCACAACATCGGTGAGGCAGGTATTCAACACATGTGCTGTAGACTGCACTATGGTACAAATGTGCTGACTTGGAAAACCTAGAAAACACTTTCTTATCTTTATCTGCAATCTACTTGTTCTCTCTTAGAAAAAGCAGCTTTGCCAAAAAGGAAGAAAAAAACCTGAGGACAAAGGGATTATCCAATAAGCTGATTTCTACTTTGCTGAACAGCAGAAAGAAGTTGACAAGAGCCATCTACTTCAAACGTGGAAATGCTATAACTCTTGGTGTACATCTATGGGTTTTCGCCTGGTTGATGAGGTTTCCATCCTTGAGTTTCTTCATGACGGAATGAAGAAACGATTGGCAGATTGCACAGGTGGCTGATTTTTTTGTTTTTTTTAGTATGTAGTAGCTATACTGTCCCTGCTACTTCCAGCGCTCACTTATGGTCTGACACTTTTACAACAAAAATGTGTTGTCTTTGAAAAAATGACCCAACAAAGACTTTTTTTCGACTAGAAAGCAACCATATTCAGTTGCTGTTGCTACATGTGAACCAATGAGGAAAGCAAAGTAAATTATTACATTTGTAATTTATTTGATGACACAATATGTTGTCACTGATGCTGTCCCTGAGGATTGTAATGAAACCATAAACAGTTTTAACGCATCCCCTAAGCATGCAGTTTGAGGGATTTTTTTTTAACCACTTGTCGCAAAATCTCATACCTGTACGTGATTTTGCTCAAGTGGTTGTGCCGGGTGATATGCAGCTGCAGGCATCACCCAGGTACCCTTTTTAAGAGCCGGCAGTCGGCTTTATTATAATAACAACCGATGCAGACATCCCGCTGCCTTCCGTGGCTCACCCGGGCTCTCCCATCCCACCGGGAATCCAGAGCCACCAGCCGGCTTGTCCGAAATTGGCTTTGATCGGGTCTCCCATGTAGTAGCCTGGAAGCGACATCACGGTGTCACTTCCAGGTTTACTCGGCAGCCAACGGCGCCTGTTTTAGAAAATCCACAGTATTCAGAAACGCCGATCTTGGTGTTTATATACTTTTGAGTGCAGAGGAGGGGTTTGGGGTCCTCATCCATGTCTTTAAGGACCTTGCTTTGAGCACTGGTCCAAATAAAGAGTACCTGTCACTTATTATTACTGTCACATGAGTTGTTTACATTCCTTGTGACAGCAATAAAAGTGATCAAAATTGTTTTTTTTTTTTAAGGGACAGTGTAAAATAAATAAATAAATAAGAAAACATTTTTTTGTGCCCCATCCCTCCATGCTTGCGTGCCACAGCAAACGCAAAGTCACGCTCGTAAATATAAACAGTATTCAAACCACACATGTGAGGTATCGCCGAAATAGTTAGAGTGAGAGCATAATTCTAATGCAAGACCTCCTTTGTAACCCTAAATAGATTTTAAAGCGTGACATGTTAGGTATCTATTTACTCAGCGTAACATCGTCTTTCACATTATATAAAAAAAAATTGTCTAACTTTACTGTTTAGTTGTTTTTTTTTTAATTCATTGAAGTGTATTTTTTCCAAACAAATTACGTTTGAAAGACCAATGTGAAAATACAGTGTGACATAAAATATTGCAATGACCGCCATTTTATTCTCTCGGGTTAGGGGTTCTAAGTAATTTTCCAGCAAAAAAAATGGGCATTAACTAAGGTTTGGTTTCAAGTTTCAACCTTCAATAGAATTTGCTAAACCTGTGCTGAATTAAAACCCAGGTACATTCGGCTTATCCCTCTTTTTAATTGTGGCGAAACAAACAAATGAAAAACAAAGTTAAATAGATGCACAAATTCACAAAATATACATAAATTGTGTGTATATATATATATATATATATATGTATATGAATTTTTAACAATGTTCTTAAATAGTTCTAAAATGGATCTAAAATAGTTACCAATATACACCGCACTAATTTAATTAATATTGTTCATGCCCCTTCATAGTAAATTTACACATTAGACATCACTGTAAATGATTCTGGTCTAGTTAGTCTATTTTGTGGATAATATACTGTAAGTTCCCATTTTTGTATCAATCTAATTTTTGTTTTTCCAAATAAAATTATAATAAAACATAACTAAATCTTTCAATACTATAGTATTAGGTCTTCAATATATAGCAACAAATACAAATATAGAACAATAATATATATATATATATATATATATATATATATATATATATATATATATATAATATATAAACCAGAAAAAAATATCACAAAGGTATCACAAGGTTCAGGCTTGTTATCTACCTCTGGCATCTCTGCAGGAACTGGAACAAGTTTTGCATGAAGAGTGGTATCAGATTCTATTATCCACCATCCAAGGCTTATATTTGTAAATTCTTAGGAAAACTCAAGCCGTCTTGGATACCAAAAGGTGGTCCAACACCATATTAGGTAAGGATTTCATTTTTTTGCCTGGTGTTTTCATAATTTTGTCCAACCATGGTACTTTTTACATATAGTAGTAACCTGACACAATTGTGAATTATAGAAAACACTCCAAGTGGCTTGTGTACTAGTATAATTATCCAGTCTATCATGCTCAATGGCTAGTAGAAATTTAAAATCCATGATAGTATCTAAGCTACTCTATCCATTCCAAAATGAATGGGATCCCAGGAGACTTTCACTGTCGAGGGATGACAGCCCTGGCCAACCTCAGAAAATTAAGGAGCACATTTGTTTTTATCTGCTTTTTTGGAACCCAGCATCATAAACAAAAGTATTTGGGGGTTGAGCTGTATAGGTCTACATGTTACTCTATAACAGTGATCGCTGACCACTGATGGTCCACAAGAAAATGTTGACAGGTGTTGGTAATGGAAGGCTGGCTGGGACTCACAGGGAAACACAATTACAGGAGCAGGCTTGGGGTTTCAGGCTGGAATTACTGATGACATTGAGAACTGCTGAGACACAGATGAGCTGTCATGGAGACAGTACTGGGAGGCACTGGAAAAATCACCTGGGGACACAGGGGGTCTAGCAGCTAGCATGTAGACATGTTGATCAAAGAGTGAGCAATCAGCTTGATAGCAGTGCCCCCTCTGTGATTGGCTGCAGTGCTGGAGGAAGCAGGTGGATGGACAATAACCTGCAGTTGGAGCATGGAACAGATGAGTGTGACACGACACACAATATGTTCTACAGCAGCTTCACCTCCCCATCAATACTGTGATTTCTTGCAGCTCTCTCTCACCATCTACACTACATTCTCCAACAGCTCTCCTCCACCATTCAAACTACATTCTTCGACAGATCTCCTCTACCATCCACACTACATTCTCCGACAGCTCTCCTCCACCATCCATACTAAATTCTATGTCAGCTCTCCTCCCACCATCCACACTACATTCTCTGACAGCTCTCCTTCATTATCCACACTGCATTCTCCTACATTCTCGGACAGCTCTCCCCCACAATCCACACTACATTCTCTGACAGCTCTCCTTCCACCATCTCGATCCAGTGATGTGCATGAGTGCCTTGTCTCTCCAGGAACTCTTACTCCTCATTGGCTGAGGCAATAGCAGAATCCATTGACTCCCGCTGCTGTTAATCACAGCCAGTGAGCCAATGAGGAGAGAGTGGAATGGACTCGCAGAGCTACAGCTCGGGAACGAGCCCGCTTGGGTGACCCCCATAGCAAGTGGTTTACTCTGAGGGCAGGAGGGAGGGGCCAGGAGCACCGGCGGGGGGACCTGAGAAGAGGACGATCGGGGCTACTCTGTGCAAAACCATTCACACAGCAGATAAGTATAACATGTTTAGTTTAATATCCCTAAGGAAAGCTCACTCATATGAATTCTCTGGTGCCGCACAAGGTTGCCTTTCCTAGTGAAAGATTTCCCGCACTCTGAACACGAGAAAGGACGCTCACCTATGTGAGTTCTTTGATGTGCATCCAGGTATACTTTCCGAGTAAAAGATTTTCCACACTCTGAACATGAATAAAGAAGCTTACCTGTGTGAAATCTCTGGTGTTCATTAAGGCTTTGATTACGAGTGAAAGATTTCCCACACTCTGAACATGAATAAGGACGCTCACCTGTGTGAATTCTCTGATGTTTAACAAGGTCTCCTTTCTGAGTGAAAGATTTCCCACACTCTGAACATGAATAAGGACGCTCACCTGTGTGAATTCTTTGATGTGTATCAAGGTATACTTTCCGAGTAAAAGATTTTCCACACTCTGAACATGAATAAAGAAGCTCACCCGTGTGAAATTTCTGGTGTTCATTAAGGCTTTGTTTACGAGTGAAAGATTTCCCACACTCTGAACATGAATAAAGAAGCTCACCCATGTGAAATCTCTGGTGTTCATTAAGGCTTTGTTTACGAGTGAAAAATTTCCCACACTCTGAACATGAATAAGGACGCTCACTTGTGTGAATTCTCTGATGTTTAACAAGCACTCCTTTCTGAGTGAAAGATTTCCCGCATTCTGAACATGAATAAGGACGCTCACCTGTGTGAATTCTTTGATGTGTATGAAAGTCTACTTTCTGAGTGAATTTTTTGCCGCACTCTGAACATGAATAAGGACGTTCACCTGTGTGAATTCTTTGATGTGTATCAAGGTCTTCTTTACGAGTGAAAGATTTCCCACACTCTGAACATGAATAAGGACGCTCACCTGTGTGCATTCTCTCATGTTTAACAAGGTCTCCTTTCTGAGTGAAAGATATCCCACACTCTGAACATGAATAAGGACGCTCACCTGTGTGAATTCTCTGATGTTTAATAAGGTCTCCTTTCTGAGTGAAAGATTTCCCGCACTCTGAACATGAATAAGGACGCTCACCTGTGTGAATTCTCTGATGTGTAACAAGGGTTGCTTTCCGAGTGAAAGATATCCCGCACTCTGAACAAGGGAAATTACACTCATTAGTATGAAGTTTCTGGTGTGTAGTAAGTGCTCCCTTATAGGTGAAAGATTTCCTGCACTCTGAACATGACAATAGATTGTCACCTCTGTAATCTCCTTCATGGGGTGAGGAAGATTCCTCGGGATTAGAAGGATCTGTTGATCGATCTGCAGTGTGAGATTTTACATGGATATTTACAATCATAGTATGTGATTGATGAGAAGATTCCCCCTGATCAGAGGGATCCATTGATGTCTCCGGACAGGAAGGTCTGTGATGTATATTTTGTGTATTTGGATTTCCTCCTGGAGGATCCTGTGTGATGACATTATCTTCTGATTTACAATCAGCAGATAATAGAAGATGTCCCTCCGAGGAATTCCTGACATCAAATCCATCTGTTGGAAAGAAGTAAAAAAAAAATATAAAAAATCTCAGTAGATGACAAATAACTGGAGTTTTAGCTCCTCCTCCCCGTCGGTGGAATAAGTGGAAATGCCGATCTCACAGCTGGGCTCCTGTTCTCCCTCCAAAATCAATTAGAAAAGTCTTCACACCAAGTCCATATATGATCTGCTAATTCTATAATAATAAATAGCTATAACTATTTCTTTAGTAGCTAAAATGCGTTAGTGGATTGTTACTTCATCGGATCTCCTGGATTTTACATTATGAAGAGTTGGCAGATCATATATGGACTCCAACCTGAGTCAGCAAGAAAAAAAAAAAAAAAAGTCTACATTGGTCTAGTAGCCAACAGTTTACAAAGATCTGGCATGGAACTGGGTACAACTGTTCCATCAAATTATGGAAAAAAACCCTCCCCCAGATTTTCAATGCTGCTGTCCTAGGATGGACCCATCACTCCTCAATCAGTGTGGAGGCAACCTAGACTGTTAGGCTAGTTTGCACTTGTTTCAACTTCAACACACATTAAAGTGCCTACTGCTTCAACATGCTTTTATGATGTGTTTTTGGTGTTTTTTCGATGAAGCTTTGGTGGTGGCTTGATGGTGCTTCAAGTGAGCTGTTATAAACATCAATGGAGGCTTTGAAGCACCACTAAAGCGACATTGGGTATAATTCCTTTATGATGTGTTTTTGCTGCTTCGGTAGGACTTTAATGAAGCTTCAGTGATGCGCTTTTGAAGCTTGACAGATGCTGTGTGTGTGTTTGTGTATGTATGTATATTTCATACCTGCAATTTCTCCAAAACAAAGCGAATCTGAAGTCTCTCAAAAGCTGCAGGTGCTTTAAGCGAGCTTAGTCATAGACTTCTATGGAGGCGTTGAAGACTCATTGACGCACCACTAAAGCTACATGGGGTATAATTTTTGAAGCAAAGCAAAAGCAAGGTGTAAACAGGACTGTAAGCTATTTTATTTAGTGACGGGCTTTGACTGGCGTTAAGATAGCTTTAAAAAGGCGTCATATAACTATAAACAAGCCCTTAAAGCTCTCTGAATGCTAGTCAAAGCTCCTGTCACTAAATAAAATGGTTAGCTTACAGTCCTGTTTACACCTTGCTTTTGCTTTGCTTCAAAAATTATATCCCATGTCGCTTTAGTGGTGCTTGAAAGCATCCATAGAGGTCTCTGGCAAAGATAGCTTGAAGCATCACTGAAGCCTCATCGAAGCATCACCAAAGCACCACTTAAGGATCCTGGAAGCATCACTGAAACACCACTGAAGCATCACCAAAGCACTACTGAATCATCATTGAAGCACCATCGAAGCATCACTTAAAGTGGTTGTAAACCCTTACAACTCACTTTATGCTACAGGTAAACCTATTTTAAGGCTTACCTGTAGCTACCCTGGATATCTCCTAAACCTACATGGTTTAGGAGATATCCCCCTGTGTCTGCATGTGCGAAAGTGATCGGCACATGCGCACTGAAGCTTTGTGCCATTGCTTAAGTTAGACGTGCCATTACCGGTGGCTCCCGCGCGAATGCGCAGGAGTGAAGTCACCCGGAATCAAGCCCTGGGCGACATGTTGGCGGGCGGAGGGGGAGACGAGGACTGCTGTGGAGGCTTCGATCTGAGGTAATACATAATGAGCTAGTATGCTATGCGTACTAGCTCATTATGCTTTTGTCTTGCAGGGTGTTTATTTTTTTATATTTGGGTTTACAACCACTTTAACCACTTGCCTACTGGGCACTTAAACCCCCCTCCTGCCTAGACCAATTTTCAACTTTCAGCGCTGTCACACTTTGAATGACAATTACTCAGTCATGTAATACTGTACCCAAATGAATTTTTTGTCCTTTTTTTCATACAAATAGAGCTTTCTTTTGGTGGTATTTGATCACCTCTGGGTTTTTTATTTTTTGCGCTATAAATGAAAAAAAACGCATTTCTCTTAGTTTCTGTGATAAAATTTTGCAAATTAGTAATTTTTCTTCATAAATTTTGTCCACAGTTTATAATGCTACATATCTTTGGTAAAAATAACCCAAATTAGTGGATATTATTTGGTCTGTGTGAAAGTTAGAGAGTCTACAAGTTATGGTGCAAATCATAAAAAAATTGATCACACCTGATGTACTGACGGCCTATCTCATTTCTTGCGACCCGAACAAGTCAGGAAAGTACAAATACCCCCCAAATGACCCCTTTTTTGAAAGTAGACATTCCACGGTATTTAGTAAGAGGCATAGTGAGGTTTTTGATGTTGTCATTTTTTCCCACAATTCTTTGCAAAATGAAGATTTTTTTTTCTTTTCCCCACAAAATTGTCATTGTAATAGGTTATTTCTCTCACATGGCATGTATATACCACAAAAAAGCCCCAAAATACATTCTGCTACTCCTCCTGAGTATGGGGATACCATGTGTGGGACTTTTTCACAGCCTGGCCACATAGAGAGGCCCAACATGCAGGGAGCACCTCCTAGGTGTTCTAGGAGCATAAATTACACATCTAACTTGTTGATTGCCTATTACACTTTTGAAGGCCCTGGAGCACCAGGACAATGACACTGACGTGGCACTGATGACAGATGGCACTGATGACAGATGGCACTAATACGTGGCACTGATGACAGATGGCACTAATACGTGGCACTGACAGATGGCACTAATACGTGACACTGATGACAGATGGCACTAATATGTGGCACTGACAGGTGGCACTGATGACAGGTGGCACTAATATGTGGCACCGATGACAGATGGCACTAATACGTGGCACTGATGACAGATGGCACTAATACATGGCACTGATGACAGATGGCACTGATACATGGCACTGATGACAGATGGCACTGATGACAGATGGCAGTATGTGGCACTGATGACAGATGGCACTGATGACAGGTGGCACTGATCACAGATGGCAGTATGTGGCACTGATGACAGATGGCATTATGTGGCACTGATGACAGATGACACTGATGACAGATGGCACTATGTGGCACTGATGACAGTGACAGATGGCACTGGGGATAGATGGCATGGACATGACAGTTGGGACAGATGGCAGGGACAGATGGCAGTTTGACACTTTATTTTCATTTTTTTTTTTTTTTACTTACCGCCGCAGCAGTTCGCTCTCCCTCCTCACACGCTATCTGTGTGAGGAGGGAGAGCCGCAGAACACCGGCGATGAGAGATGATCTCATATGTAAACATATGAGATCGTCTCCCATTGGCACCGCCGATCGTGTTGAAAACGGCCGCTATGATTGGCCGTTTTCAGCGATCTGTGACTGGCTGTGTCCGAGGGACACGGCCAGCACAGAACTTCCCTGATGCACGCCCGCGGGAGCCTGCATCACGGAAGTAAACACCAGGACGTCCAGGGATGGCCGCCCGGCAGATAGCGTCCACGCTGCAGCCGTCTTTCGGCTATATCGCGGGCGCGAAGTGGTTAAGGACCATTAAAGCATCTTTGAAGCAACACTGAAATACCACTGAAGCATCATCGAAGCATCAAAAAAGCATGTTGAAGCAGTAGGCGCTTTAATGTGTGCTGAAGCAGAAGCAAGTGTAAATGAGCCCGTAGTGCAATGGTTTATTAAAGGGTTAGGTCACCTCTATAGAAGAACTGTAGAAAAGAGCTGCACGATTCTGGCTAAAATGAGAATAGCAATTTTTTTGCTTAGAATAAAGATCACGATTCTCTCATGATTCTGGTGGCATAACATCTCTTTCACATTATACAAAAAAATTAGGCCAACTTTACTGTTTAATTTTTTTTTTTAATTCATTGAAGTGTGTTTTTTCCCCAAAAATTGCATTAGAAAGACCGCTGTTCAAACACAGTGTGACATAAAATATTGCAACAATCGCCACTTTATTCCCTAGGTTTATCTTGCTAAAGTATATATAATATTTTTGGAAGTTCCAAGTAATTTTCTAGCAAAAAATACTGATTTTAACTTTGTAAGAAACAAATGTCAGAAATAGGTTTAGTCTTTAAAGTGATTGTAAAGGCTCATTTTTTTTTTGTTTTGTTTTTTAAATAATAAACGTGTTATACTTACCTCCTCTGTGTAATGGTTTTGCACAGAGCAGCTCGTATCCTCCTCTTTGCTGCTAGCCCCTCCCTCTTTTGTGCGGCGTTGTTCATAACTTTGTATACCTTAGTTGCATCCCAGTAAATAGCATTAAAAGTCCGGTCCCCGGAACCAGTGCTGGGACAAGATCTTCCAGTGCCCAGGGCAAAGATGCCAAACTGCTCCCACTCCTCATTCATGATGTGCAAGTTTAGGGGATCCTACATCGATCAGTCACTCCCTTGCCAAAATCACTGTCACTATCACTACTCCTATCAGCCTTGTAGAAGGAAGGCACCCCTATCCCTAAAGTAAACCATTGTGCCCAGGGCAGCCACACCTCCAGCCCACCCCTTGTCCCCGTCCTGCTTGGAACCCATCCAGGGGTCCTGCTAAGGGGAAACTCCACCACACAGTTTAGTTCTTTACAATGTCCTCGCTGATCACCTCCCATACAGGAACAGACCACGAGGTCCAATCCGGTTCAGAATCAGGAAGTGACACATGCAGGGGAAGGAACATCACAGCACCAAATGTTAACTCTTACCACACCACACATTAACCCTTTAGTAGACAAACACATATTTAACCTTTTAGAACCTGCCTATAGGATGATGTGAAGCTCTGATAATTATATATCATTTTTTCTTAACCACTTGCGGACCGCCCACCACAGTTTTACGTCGCTACTTTGAAGAGGAATACCATTGTTATGGCAGCAGCTAGCTGGCATAACCCTGGTATCCTCATCTTTAGCGGGCAGTCCACTTTTAGATAAAAGTGGTCTCTGTGGCGGATTTGCAGTGAGATCACTTTTATTGGTGTTGGGAGAGGCCCCCCCCCCCGCCATGCTCCAGTGCCCTCCGACGCTTACCGTAGCCATCGGTAGCGGTGGAGGTGATCAGGTCCTTCTCCTGGCTTGGTATGGAGACGAGTGAGGGGATGATGGCCCCCAACCATCTCCATATCATTGCAGGGCGGAAGTGACGTCAATACGTCACTTCCGCCCATAACTCTTAAAAGGGCCATTTTTTTCTTTTTTTTTTATTGCAATTTAGTGTAAATGTGAGATCTGAGGTCTTTTTGACCCCAGATCTCACGTTAAAGAGGTCCTGTCATGCTTTTTTTCTATTACAAGGGATGTTTACATTTCTTGTAATAGGAATAAAAGTGACCCATTTTTTTTTAAAAAAAGAATAGTGTCAAAATAAAAAAGGTAAAATAAATGAGGAAAAAATAAATAAACAAATAAATAAATGCGCCCCGTCCCACCGAGCTCGCGTACAGAAGCGAACGCATACGTGAGTAGCGCCCACAAATGAAAACAGTGTTTAAATCAAACATGTGAGGTATCACCATGATTGGTAGAGCGAGAGCAATAATTCTAGCCCTAGAACTCCTCTGTAACTCAAAACATGCAACCTATAGAATTTTTTAAATGTTGGCTATGGAGATTTTTAAGGGTAAAAGTTTGTCACCATTCCACGAGCGGGCGCAATTTTGAAGTATGACATGTTAGGTATAAATTTACTCAGCGTAACATTATCTTTCACAATATAAAAAAAAAATTGGGCTAACTTTACTGTTGTCTTATTTTTCAATTAAAAAAAGTGATTTTTTTCCAAAAAAAGTGCGCTTGTAAGACTGCTGCGCAAATACGGTGTGACAGAAAGTATTGCAATGACCGCCATTTTATTCTCTAGGGTATTATAATGTTTGGGGTTCTAAGTAATTTTCTAGCAAAGAAAACTGTTTTTAAATTGTAAACAACAAATCTCAGAAAGAGGCTCGGTCCTTAAGTGGTTAAACTACAATCAGTATACTCCGTATACTGTGACCTGTTTCCTCCATAGTGTCTGTTACTTACTTGTGTCTATAAGTAGAGAAATGTCCTCCTGTTCACTTTTCATAATCATCCCAACCTCCTCTGTGAATGGCTGGTCACCCCCAACATACATCTCTACTTCTTCTTTAACCTCAGCTTTTATATTAATCCGTTCTTCACCCTACACCAGAAAATAAATAAATAGAAAACATCTATTAAAGTCAACTCCCAGATAAAAAAGGACATAAATGACACAAGTCACTTAGTATGCAAACCCTGTTGGAAAAGCACAATGACAAAGATGACTCACAATGACATTTCACTAGGCTTAAGACCCACAGAGGAAATGAATATATATAAAAAAATAAAAATGGGGGGTGAAAAAAATGTAGGGAGCTCAAAGGAGCTAGAAACGGGGATGGGGGTGTGGGTAACAAAGGCTGTACTTCAGATGTTGAAGTAAAACAAGAGACTACACAGAAGAATGTCATCTCATGGCTTAGAATACATATTTAGGTCTAGATGCCCAGCCCCACCTACCTGATGACAGTGAGGGATGGTGTGATCCTCCTGTATGGAACACAGAGGAGGGGAAACTCTCTTACCCTAAACCCCAAAGATGAAATAAAAAATAGATTTAATAGAAAAATGTAATCTCATAGCTTAGAATACATTTGAGTTGTAATTGCTCTGTCCCATCTACCCGATGATGGCGAGGGATGGTGTGATCTTCCTGTGTGGAATCCCGGGAATACAGAGGACCACCCTCTACCATAGACTGCTGATCCCCGGACTTCTCTTCTTTTTCTACTTTAACCTCAACTTTGATGTCTTTCAGTCCTTCAACCTAAAGTGCAAATATGATAAAACGTATTTCTAAAAGCAAACAAGAAATGACATTTAAGAATGTTGTTTCAAGGTGCAGAATTCTATCTGAGTTCCAATTGCTCAGTCCCACCTACCTCATGATGGTGAGGGATGGTGTGACCTTCCTGTGTGGAATCCCAGGAATACAGAGGATGGGGACATCTCTCTGTTGGGTTCCCATTACTGGATCCATCTGTAGGAAACACACATTGACTGAATACATTGTTTCTACCGATGTTTATCAGGTGATGGGGGATCTAGGTGGACCCTCCGTACTGCTCTCTCCTTTATAATAAAGTCTCATCTTACCCGGTGATGTGAGGGGCGGCTGATTTTCCATCATGATGTCCTTGTAGAGATCCTTGTGTCCTTCTAAAGGAGTTATAATATGATTACTTCCTCTGCTGCCAATTTCAACGTTTTCTTTCCTTCCTTACAACTCACCTCTCACCCAGGACTTCCTTTATTAGACCCCTACATCACTTCCTGTTCCTTAGGTAAATCACTTCCTGTCTGCACCGGATATCACTTCCTCTCCAGCTGTGTTTTTTCACTTCCTTTGTCTGTACAATCACACTCCTCTTGTCTCCATGTTCCACTCGATATAATAGGAAAAGATGTCCATCTGTATATTTATTATGTGTCTGTTCTACAATCCAGCAACTCCAGATGCACAATTGGATAAATGGCTGAATATTCACAATGTATCTGGTTTATAAATCAAAGGCTCTGGATGGACAGTTTGATAAATGGATCTATATTTAGGATGTATCTGGTCTATAAACCAAAGGCTCTGAATGGACAGTTGGATAAATGGCTCTATATTTAGGATGTATTCGGTCAATAAACCAGAGGCTCTGGATGGACAGTTGGATAAAGTGTTCTACATTTAGGATGTATCCGGTCTATAAACAAGAGGCTCTGGATGGACAGTTGGATAAATGGCTCTATATTTAGGATGTATCTGGTCTATAAACTAAAGGCTCTTCATGGATAGTTGGATAAATTGTTCTATGTATAAGATACATTTGGTCTATAAACCAGAGGCTCTGAATGGATAGTTGGATAAATGGTTCTGTATTTAGAATGTATCCCGTCTATAAACCAGAGGCTCTAAATGGATAGTTGGATAAATGGTTCTATATTTAGGAGTATCTGGTCTATAAACCAGAGGCTCTGGGTGTACAGTTGGATAAATGGCTCTATATTTAGGATGTATCTGGTTTATAAAGCAGAGGCTTTGGGAAAACAGTTGGATAAATGGTTCTTGATTAAGGATGTATCTGGTCTATAAACCAGAGACTCTGAATGGACAGTTGGATAAATGGTCCTATATTTAGGATTAGAACACCCCCTGGTTCGGTTTGCGGCAGAACATGCGAACGGACCGAAAGTTCGCACGAACATTCGAACATCGTTAAAGTCTATGGGACCCGAACGTGAAAAATCAAAAGTGCGAATTTTAAAGGCTAATATGCAAGTTATTGTCCTAAAAAGTGTTTGGGGACCCGGGTCCTGCCCCAGGGGACATGTATCAATGCAAAAAAAAGTTTTAAAAACTGACGTTTTTTTCGGGAGCAGTGATTTTAATAATGCTTAAAGTAAAAAAAATAAAAGTGAAATATTCCTTTAACCACTTGCCGACCGTCTCAAGCAGATATACTGCGGCAGAATGGCACGGGCAGGCAAAGTAACGTATGGGTACGTTACTTGCCTCCCGCAGGCGGGGGGTCCGATTGGACCCCCCCTGGTGCCCAAGGCGGTCGGCTTCTGTCCCGGAGCGATCAGAGGTGAGGGGGAGGCCATCCATTCGTGGCCACTCCCTCACAATCGCTCCCAGCCAATGACATTCTTCCTCTGCTGCTGTAATGTAAACAGCGGCAGAAGAAGTGATGTCATCTCTCCTCGAGCCGGTCTTTTCGTTCCGGCGCCGAGGAGAGAAGACATCAAGTAAGTGCACCAAACACTGCACGTACAGTAGAACACTCTAGGCACACATTTCACCCCCCATCACCCCCCTGTACCCCCTGTCACAGTGACACCAATAGCAGTTTTTTTTTTTTGCATTGGTGTCAGTTTGTGACAGTTATAAGTGGTAGGGCAGTTAGTGGTAGCCCCCTTTAGGTCTAGGGTACCCCCCTAACCCACCCTAATAAAGGTTAACCCCTTGATCACAAAGCGGTTTGTAGATTCCCGTCTTAGGCTGGGGGAGAGAGCCTGCTTCAAGTGTAATAATTTGCTCGCTATGAAGTGGAGGGATAATAAGAATGTTTTCGTTCTTTCCTCCCTTCATGCAGACACGACGGTCCAAATTACTATGGCGACTGGTGTTGTGGAGAAACCCCTCTGTGTCCACGAATATAACCAAAATATGGGAGGGGTGGACCTCAACGACCAGTTGTTGGCGCCGTACCTAATTGCCCGTAAGGCCAGACGCTGGTACAAAAAAGTGTCTGTTTATTTATTTCAATTGGCTTTGCTGAACGCTCATGTGCTATACAGAGCTTCAGGACGGACTGGATCCTTTCTTAAATTCCAGGAAGATATCGTCAGAGCCCTTCTGTTTCCAGACGGTGCTCCACCTCACCTTCCCCAACCAAATGCAGTAAGCTGGCTGCATGAGAGGCATTTTCCATATGTCCTCCCGAGCACCCCTACCCAACGAGCCCCCTAAAGAAGATGTCGTGTCTGCAGCAAGTGCGGATATAGGCGTGACACCCGGTATTATTGTCCCTCCTGTCCTGACAATCCTGGTCTTTGCATTGGTGAATGTTTTGAACGCTACCATTCACTAGTTGAGTATTAGCGTAGGGTACAGCACTGCAGAGACTAGGCACACTAACACAGGGTCTGCCAAGATGCTATCGCATTTTGAGAGACCCAAACCTGGTACCAGTTACAAAAGTTATAGTTACAAAAAAAGTGTAAAAAAAAAAGTAAAAACAAAAAAATATATAAAATAAAAAAAAACAAAAATAGTTGTCGTTTTATTGTTCTCTTTCTCTCTATTCTCTCTCTATTGTTCTGCTCTTTTTTACTGTATTCTATTCTGCAATGTTTTATTGTTATTATGTTTTACCATGTTTGCTTTTAAGATATGCAATTTTTTTATACTTTACTGTTTACTGTGTTTTATTGTTAACCATTTTTTTGTTTTCAGGTACGCCATTCAGCTGCAGAGCGGATTTATTTATCTTGACAGCAACAGCGTTTGCTCCCACGATACATAAAGCCGTGACTCCAGCACTGTCGGAGGTGATTTCACCACCACAGTTACATACTTCAGCATATATGCCAAAGCGTGGGGGCAGCAGAGGGTGGAGGAGCGATTTGCTCCTACCTTTTGCGGGAGGATGCCCCCATGCTTCGGCATATATATACGGTGCATGTATGCCCATCATTAGAAGTGGGTGGATGAAGGGAAGTATTCTAATGGTGGGCATACCCACCGATCAATCTCTTTTTTTCGTTCAGCCCACAGGCTGCATGAAAAAAAAGTTTACAATATATGCCCAACAAGGACCAGCAACGTACTGGTATGTTGCTGGACTTTGAGTGGTTATACCAGAATGATGCCTGCAGGTTTAGGTATCATCTTGGTATCATTCTTTTCAGCCAGCAGTCGGCTTTCATGTAAAAGCAATCCTAGCAGCTAATTAGCCTCTAGACTGCTTTTACAAGCAGTGGGAGGGAATGCCCCCCCCACTGTCTTCCATGTTTTTCTCTGGCTCTCCTGTCCCAACAGGGAACCTGAGAATGCAGCCGGTGATTCAGCCAGCTGACCATAGAGCTGATCAGAGACCAGAGTGGCTCAAAACATCTCTATGGCCTAAGAAACCGGAATCTACGAGCATTTCATGACTTAGATTTTGCCAGATGTAAACAGTGCCATTGGGAAATTGGGAAAGCATTTTATCACACCGATCTTGGTGTGATCAGATGCTTTGAGGACAGAGGAGAGATCTAGGGTCTAATAGACCCCAATTTTTTCAAAAAAGAATACCTGTCACTACCTATTGCTATCATAGGGGATATTTACATTCCCTGAGATAACAATAAAAATGATTAAAAAAAAAATGAAAGGAACAGTTTAAAAATAAGATAAAAAAGCAAAAAAATAATAAAAAAAAAAAAAAAAAAAAGCACCCCTGTCCCCCCCTGCTCTCGCGCAAAGGCAAACGCATGCATCGGTCTGGCGTCAAATGTAAACAGCAATTGCACCATGTATGTGAGGTATCACCGCGAAGGTCAGATCGAGGGCAGTAATTTTAGCAGTAGACCTCCTCTGTAAATCTAAAGTGGTAACCTGTAAAGGCTTTTAAAGTCTTTTAAAAATGTATTTAGTTTGTCGCCACTGCACGTTTGTGCGCAATTTTAAAGCATGTCATGTTTGGTATCCATGTACTCGGCCTAAGATCATCTTTTTTATTTCATCAAATATTTGGGCAATATAGTGTTTAAGTGCATTAAAATTTAAAGAAGTGTGTTTTTCCCCAAAAAATGCGTTTGAAAAATCGCTGCGCAAATACTGTGTGAAAAAAAAATGAAACAACCACCATTTTAATCTGTAGGCATTTGCTTTAAAAAAATATATAATGTTTGGGGGTTCAAAGTAATTTTCTTGCAAAAAAAAGAACCCTCCCAATGTTGAGGGCATGTGGCCTGGTACGGTTCAGGAGGGGGGGCGCTCTCTTGTCCCCCCCTCTTTTCCTGCGGCCTGCCAGGTTGCGTGCTCGGATAAGGGTCTGGTATGGATTTTTGGGGGGACCCCACGCCAATTTTTTTTAAAATTTTGGCGCGGGGTTCCCCTTAAAATCCATACCAGACCTGAAGGGCCTGGTATTGAATTTAGGGGGACCCCCCACGTCATTTTTTTTTTAAATTTTGGTTCGGGGTTCCCCTGTGGGGAATTCCCATGCCGTTTTTATCAATGAACTTTTATGTGTATTGTCGGACCGGCAATTCATTAATAGCCGCAAGTAGTTTTGAATGACTTTTTTCCTTTGAAATGTCATTTTCTTTAGTATATGCCTTTACAGGCATACTATAGACACCCCCCAGGTACGAAATTTAAAGGAATATTACACTTTTATTGTTTGACTTTAAGCATTATTAAAATCACTGCTCCCTGGAAAAAACTGCCTTTTTTAAAATTTTTGTTTGCATTGATCCATGTCCCCTGGGGCAGGACCCAGGTCCCCAAACACTTTTTATGACAATACCATGCATATAAGCCTTTAAAATTAGCACTTTTGATTCTTCCCATAGACTTTTAAAGGGTGTTCCGCGGCATTCGAATTTGGCGAACTGGCGAACAGCCGATGTTCGAGTCGAACATAAGTTCGACTCGAACTCGAAGCTCATCCCTAGTGGTGACACCTTTTTCCCATATTAACTCTTACAGGGGAGAATTTCCCTTTCTGGAGGTAGATTTCCTCTCACTTCCTGTTGTCTCCCTCCGTTTGCAAGTCGGATATTTGAAAGTAGGGGACCGCCTGTATATACTATACGGCCTGCCCTATATACTCTGCAGAAAATTGGGCATTAGGTGTTGGTGGTACCAGAACACTGTAAGCCCTCACAGTTACTTTTGGTGGGCGCTGGAACGGGCCTTGCTGTGAAATATTATATCAAGAATTGTAATTACATGCCCCTGTTAAACAGGGGCAGAAAAATTGGGCCTTTGGTGGTAGTGGTGGTGGTGGTGCCACAACACTGTAAGCCCTCACAGTTACTCTTGGTGGGTGCAGGACCGGCCCTGCTGTGAAATATTATATCAAGAATTTCAATTACATACCACTGTTAAACAAGGGCAGAAAAATTGGGCCTTTGGTGGTGGTGGACTGGTGGTGGTGCCACAACACTGTAAGCCCTCACAGTTATGCCCCGTACACACGGTCGGACATTGATCCGACATTCCGACAACAAAATCCTAGGATTTTTTCCGGCGGATGTTGGCTCAAACTTGTCTTGCATACACACAGTCACACAAAGTTGTCGGAAAATCCGATCTTTCTGAATGCAGTGACGTAAAACACGTACGTCGAGACTATAAACGGTGGTAGTAGCCAATAGCTTTTATCTCTTTGTTTATTCTGAGCATGCGTGGCACGTTGTGCGTCGGATTTGTGTACACACGATCGGAATTTCTGACAACGGATTTTGTTGTCGGAAAATTTTATAGCCTGCTCTCAAACTTTGTGTGTCGGAAAATCCGATGGAAAATGTGTGATGGAGCCCACACACGGTCGGAATTTCCGACAACAAGGTCCTATCACACATTTTCCGTCTGAAAATCCGACCGTGTGTACAGGGCATTACTGTTAGTGGGCGCAAGAACAGGCCCTGCTGTGAAATATTATATCAAGAATTGTAATTACATGCCACTGTTAAACAGGGGCCGAAAAAATTGGGCCTTTGGTGGTGGTGGTTGTGCCACAACACTGTAAGCCCTCACAGTTACTCTTGGTGGGCGCAGGAACAGGCCCTGCTGTGAAATATTAGATCAAAAATTGTAATTACACGCCCTTGTTATACAGGGGCAGAAAAATTGGGTCTTAGGCAGTGGTGGTGGTGCCACAACACTGTAAAGCCTCACAGATACTCTTGTTGAGCGCAGGAGCGGGCCCTGCTGTGAAATATTAGAGCAAATATTGTAATTACATGCCCCTGTTAACCGCTTCCTGGACCCAGGTCCCCAAAGACTTTTTATGACAATACCATGCATATAAGCCTTTAAAATTAGCACTTTTGATTCTTCCCATAGACTTTTAAAGGGTGTTCCGCGGCATTCGAATTTGCCGCGAACACCCCAAATTGTTCGCTGTTCGGCGAACTGGCGAACAGCCGATGTTCGAGTCGAACATGAGTTCGACTCGAACTCGAAGCTCATCCCTAGTGGTGACACCTTTTTCCCATATTAACTCTTACAGGAGAGAATTTCCCTTCATGGAGGTAGATTTACTCTCACTTCCTGTTGTCTCCCTCCGTTTGCAAGTAGGAGTCGTTTGTAAGTCGGATATTTGAAAGTAGGGGACCGCCTGTATATACTATACGGCCTGCCCTATATACTCTGCAGAAAATTGGGCATTAGGTGTTGGTGGTACCAGAACACTGTAAGCCCTCACAGTTACTCTTGGTGGGCGCTGGAACGGGCCCTGCTGTGAAATATTATATCAAGAATTGTAATTACGTGCCCCTGTTAAACAGGGGCAGAAAAATTGGGCCTTTGGTGGTAGTGGTGGTGGTGGTGCCACAACACTGTAAGCCCTCACAGTTACTCTTGGTGGGTGCAGGACCGGCCCTGCTGTGAAATATTATATCAAGAATTTCAATTACATACCACTGTTAAACAAGGGCAGAAAAATTGGGCCTTTGGTGGTGGTGGACTGGTGGTGGTGCCACAACACTGTAAGCCCTCACAGTTATGCCCCGTACACACGGTCGGACATTGATCCGACATTCCAACAACAAAATCCTAGGATTTTTTCCGGCGGATGTTGGCTCAAACTTGTCTTGCATACACACAGTCACACAAAGTTGTCGGAAAATCCGATCTTTCTGAACGCAGTGACGTAAAACACGTACGTCGAGACTATAAACGGTGGCAGTAGCCAATAACTTTTATCTCTTTATTTATTCTGAGCATGCATGGCACGTTGTGCGTCGGATTTGTGTACACACGATCGGAATTTCTGACAACGGATTTTGTTGTCGGAAAATTTTATAGCCTGCTCTCAAACTTTGTGTGTCGGAAAATCCGATGGAAAATGTGTGATGGAGCCCACACACGGTCGGAATTTCCGACAACAAGGTCCTATCACACATTTTCCATCTGAAAATCCAACCGTGTGTACAGGGCATTACTGTTAGTGGGCGCAGGAACAGGCCCTGCTGTGAAATATTATATCAAGAATTGTAATTGCATGCCACTGTTAAACAGGGGCTGAAAAAATTGGGCCTTTGGTGGTGGTGGTTGTGCCACAACACTGTAAGCCCTCACAGTTACTCTTGGTGGGCGCAGGAACGGGCCCTGCTGTGAAATATTAGATCAAAAATTGTAATTACACGCCCTTGTTATACAGGGGCAAAAAAATTGGGTCTTAGGCAGTGGTGGTGGTGCCACAACACTGTAAAGCCTCACAGATACTCTTGTTGAGCGCAGGAACGGGCCCTGCTGTGAAATAATAGAGAAAATATTGTAATTACATGCCCCTGTTAACCGCTTCCCACCCGCCGTTTGCCAATTGACGTCCTCGGCTTTGAGCGGGGATATCTGAGTGATGCCTGTAGCTACAGGCATCATTCAGATATCGTCTTTTAGAGCCGGCGAATCTGTGCACCCTAAGAATGATCATAGCGGCTGTCCCCCCTCCCACCGCCCTCCGGTGCTTCTACCGACTCACCGCTACGATCGGTGTGTCGGACACAGGATCCGCCAGCTCTGGATGTTCAGAATAGAGATTTCCGGTGGACCAGATGGTCGCCAGAGTCTCTATGATCGTTCGGAGGCCGGGCGCGATGTTATGACGTCACGCCCGGCCTCTGAATTCAAAAAAGGGTGCCACTTCGGCTGGGAAGCGGTGATCTTTTTTTATTTATTTCAGGCTTCCCAGCCTAGAGGTGAGATGTGGGGTCATATTGACCCCATATCTCACTGTAAAGAGCACCTGTCATGCCATATTCCTATTACAAAGGATGTTTAAATTTCTTGTAATAAAAATGAAAGTGATCAAAAAAAATTTTTTGGGAAAAAAAGTGTCTACAAACTTTTTTATTTGGTACAAAGAAATAGTACAAAAAGCTTATTGACATATGCCATAAAATGTACAATCAAAGTAATTTCTACAAAAAGGAATAACAATATATATTAAGCGGTTCTTGAATGGAGTATAAATTTATATATAAATAAGTGTCAAGCTAAAATACATAAAGTGAAATTAACAATAAAAAATAAATTTAAAATGCCCCTGTCCCTGTGAGCTCGCACGCAGAAACGAACGCATACGTAAGTCCCGCCCACATATGAAAACGGTGTTCAAACCACACATGTGAGGTATTGCCGTGAACATTAGAGCGAGAACAATCATTTTGGTCCTAGACCTCCTCTGTAACTCAAAACATGTAACCAGTAAAAATTTTTTAAAGCGTCGCCTAAGGGGATTTTTAAGTAGCAAGCGTGTGCAATTTTGAAGCATGACATGTTAGGTATCTATTTACTCGGTGTAACTTCATCTTTCACATTATGCAAAAACATTGGGCTAACTTTACTGTCTTGTTTTTTTTTTTAAAGCACAAAACTGTTTTTTTCCAAAAAAAACGCATTCGAAAGATTGCTGCGCAAATACCGTGCGAGATAAAAATTTGCAATGACCATCATTGTATTATCTAGGGTCTTTGCTAAAAAAACATATTTAATGCTAGAGGGAGAACCTCTGGGAGAATCTAGGATGGAAAAGGACCTGGGGGTCCTAGTAGATGATAGGCTCAGCAATGGCATGCAATGCCAAGCTGCTGCTAACAAAACAAGCAGAATATTGGCATGCATTAAAAAGGGGATCAACTCCAGAGATAAAACAATAATTCTCCCACTCTACAAAACTCTGGTCTGGCCGCACCTGGAGTATGCTGTCCAGTTATGGGCACCAGTCCTCAGGAAGGATGTACTGGAAATGGAGCGAGTACAAAGAAGGGCGAAAAAGCTAATAAAGGGTCTGGAGGATCTTAGTTATGAGGAAAGGTTGCGAGCACTGAACTTATTCTCTCTGGAGAAGAGACGCTTGAGAGAGGATATGATTTCAATATACAAATACCATACTGGTGACCCTACAATAGAAATAAAACTTTTTCGCAGAAGAGAGTTTAACAAGACTCGCGGTCACTCATTAAAATTAGAAGAAAAGAGGTTTAACCTTAAACTACGTAGAGGGTTGTTTACTGTAAGAGTGGCAAGGATGTGGAATTTCCTTCCACAGGCGGTGGTCTCAGCGGGGAGCATTGATAGCTTCAAGAAACTATTAGATAAGCACCTGAATGACCGCAACATACAGGGATATATAATGTAATACTGACACATTATCACGCACATAGGTTGGACTTGATGGACTTGTGTCTTTTTTCAACCTCACCTACTATGTAACTATGTAATGTTTGGGGGTTCTATGTAATTTTCTTGCAAAAAAATAATGATTTTTACATGTAGGAGAAAAATGTCAGAATTGGCCTGGTAGGCAAGTGGTTAAACGGGGGCAGAAAAATTGGGCCTTAGGCACTGGTGGTGGTGCCACAACACTGCAACCCCTCACAGATACTTTAGTTGAGTGCAGGAATCAGCCCTGCTGTTAAATATTACAGCAAACATTGTAATTACACGCCCCTGTTAAACAGGGGCAGAAAAAATTGGGCTATTAGGATAGTCACTCAGCATAACAGGATAGTCACTGAACATAGTCAGTCTTTAAGGGATCTCACATTCATAGAAAAATTAATTGGTTACATCAGCATCAGGTGCTTGGTAGCTGGTGATCCAAGAATGATTCATTTTTATGAAGGTGAGCCGATCAACTGAGTCTGTGGACAGGCGCACTCTGTGATCGGTTACAAAGCCTCCAGCAGCACTGAATGTGCGCTCAGAAAGAACGCTGTATGTAGGACAGGCCAGTAGCTCAATTGCATATTGTGCAAGCTCTGGCCAGTGATCCATCCTCAACGCCCAGTAACCCAGTGGATTTTCGGCTGGAAAGGTCTCCAAGTCTGATCTTGCCCCTAAGTAATCCTGCACCATGTAAATCAGACGCTGGCGATGGTTGCTGGAACCGATCAGACCTTGGGGCTGCGGACTAAAGAATTGTTTGAACGCATCGGTCATATGGCCACCTTCTCCACCGCTGCTTCTGTGACTGACCGAAGCCTCAGCAACACGTTGTCCAGGAGGACCAGGAAATTGTAACCTCCCAGGCTCTGGAAACGCATTGCACAAACCTTTTTGCAAGGCCTCCCGAAGATGTTTCATCCTCATATAAATATATATATATATATATATATATATATATATATATATATATATATATATATTTAATGCACTGCAGATCACTCAATCACCTGCCTGCCTGCCTGCCTGCCTGAAAGTGTATTTGAAAACGTACACCAGCAATGGCCTGCAGTCAGATATAGGCTTGGCTAGACTAGAATGCAGTGGATATATATGTAGGAGACTGTATATATATTTTATGCACTACAGATCACAGAATCACCTGCCTACCTGCCTGCCTGCCTGAAAGTGTATTTGAAAATGTACACCAGCAATGGCCTGCAGTCAGATATAGGCTTGGCTAGACTAGAATGCAGTGGATATACATACCTCCCAACTTTTGAACTTCAGAAAGAGGGACACTTATGGGAGGAAGCGACTGACCGCGCACTACGTGCACTGCGGCAAAAAGAAAGATTCTCACTGATGCATACAAAAACCCCAGCACAGTCATTTAAAAAAATAAGAATAAAAAGCTTCCATTACAAATGATTTTGCATAAACTATGCAAGTGTGCATTACACAAAGTGTGAAAGGATTCAGGAGTGTGTTATGTACAGAGTGCAGGGTTCAGGATAGGGCTAGATACAGAGAGCAGGGTTCTGGAGTGTGTTATGCACAGGGTGCAGGGTTCTGGAGTTACATATAGAGTGCAGGGTACTGGCATGTGTTATGTACAGAGTGCAGGCACAGTGCATGGTTCTGGAGTGCGTTACGTACAGAGTGCAAGGGTTCAAGAGCGTTAGGTACAGAGTGCAGTCATCCATCCACATGTCACTATTGCCCTTCTCCTCAACTATAACATCTGAACCCCCCCTCCCTACACACACACACACACATATAACACACCCCACACCACACACACACTCACACATATAACACATACCACACCACACACACACAACACACACCACACCACACACACATATAACACACACCACACCACACACATACATAACACACACACATACATAACACACCACACGCACTTTTGTAAAAGTAGCAACTTTCTGTAGATGTCTTCTATCCAGTGCAACCACAGCTTCCTTCTCCTTTCAGTGCACTGGGTATCTTCGACTCCTGGAGCAGGAAGGAGATAAGGATTAGGGGGCAGCTCACCCCCCTCCTCCCTCCTCCCTCCTCAAACACACTGCAGTCAGACTTTCACTTGTCCTGACTTTAGTGCAGACTGCAGAGCAGAGAGCCTGTTGAAGGAGCTGTTACTTTCACTTTCAACTGCAGAAGCCAGGCTTCTGTATTTAGGTGAAAGTGGGGAGCTGCCTGTGAGTGCAGGGCTAATGGAGGCTGAAAAAACTCTGGGGGAGAGGAATAGATAGCTGATCCTGGCCAGCAATCTATGAATGCCGGTGTGGTGTCACCGGCTCTTTCGCTATGCACTGGTTTGACAAAGGGGCGGGTCTGGATAGCAGTCCCGCCCCTACCCGACATCACACTCTCTTTTTGACATGTGACGTCTCTCATTGGGGCTGCACAGTGCACATCCAGCTGACTTGCTAGGCAATCCCTGGCTGTACTGGATGTGCACACTGCTGCAGGTCCTATTGAGATAAAAATTAGCTTGTAGTCAACAGCATTATGCGGGACAAATCACCTGTATGGCGGGATAGCGGGACACAGGTGTCAAAGTGGGAAAGTCCCACCCAATCCGGGACTGTTGGGAGGTATGGATATATATGTAGGAGACTGTATATATATTTATTGCACTGCAGATCACTGAATCACCTGCCTGCCTGAAAGTATATTTGAAAACGTACAGCAGCAATGGCCTGCAGTCAGATATAGGATTGGCTAGACTAGAATGCAATGGATATATATGTAGGAGACTGTATATATATATTATGCACTGCAGCTCACTGAATCACCTGCCTGCCTGAAAGTATATTAGTAAGAGTATGCCAGGAAAGGACTGCAGTCAGATCTAGCTAAACTGGATACAGTGAATATATATATATATATATATATATATATATATATATATATATATATACACAAGACTGACTGTATATATATATATATATGTATATATATATATATATATATATATATATATATATATATATATATATATATATATTAAATGCACTGCAGCTAACTGAATCACCTGCCTGCCTAAAGTATATTAGAAAGAATACACCAGGAACAGACTGCAGTGAGATATAGCTAAACCGGATACAGTGGATATATATATATATATATATATATATATATACGAGACTGACTGTATGTATATATATATTAAATACACTGCAGCTAACTGAATCACCTGCCTGCCTGAAGTATATTAGAAAGAGTACACCAGGAATGGACTGCAGTGAGATATAGCTAAACTGGATACAGTGGATATATATATATATATATATATATATATATATATATATATATATATATATCTGACTGTATATATATTAAATACACTGCAGCTAACTGAATCGCCTGCCTCAATCTAAATGAAATGACACTCTCTATCGGTCAACGCCAGCAACACACTACACAGGGCTGACGTGCAAGCGGCCTTGTATAGTGTGGGACATGGACTTAACCCCCTGAGCCATAATTGGCCAAAGGCACCATGCCTTTGGCCAATTATGGCTCTCTTTGCTGACAGCGCTGTGATTGGCCAAAGCATGCGGGTTATAGTGCATGCTTGGCCAATCATCAGACAGCAATGTACTACGCTCCCGCAGTGCATTATGGGCTGTTACGCACCGCTCGAATTTTGCGCGAATGGCCCATAATGTTCGTTTTTTGACGAATGGGCGAACAGCCGATGTTCGAGACTAATTCATGTTCGACCCAAACAGAAAGCTCATCCCTATTTAGGATGTATCCGGTTTATACACCAGAGGCTCTGGATGGACATTTGGATAAATGGTTCTATATTTAGGATGTATCTGGTCTATAAACCAGAGGCTCTTGATGTACAGTTGGATAAATGGTTCAATATTTAGGATATACACAGTCTATAAACCAGAGGCTCTGAATGGACAGTTGGATAAATGGTTCTATATTTAGGATGTATTTGGTCTATAAACCAGAGGCTCTGGATGGCCAGTTGGATAAATGGTTCTATGTTTAGGATGGTCTATAAAGCCTACACTCTGTATCTACAGTTGAATAAATGACTTTATATTTAGGAAGTATCCAGTCTATAAATTAGAGGTTCTGGTTTGACAGTTGGATAAATGGCTCTATATTTAGGATGCCTCTGGTCTATAAACCAGAGGCTCAGGATGAACAGTTGGATAAATTGTTCTACAGTATATTTAGGATTTGTCTGAGGTTCTAGAGTAAAATTTGGATAAATGGCTCTATATTTAGAATGTGGCTGAACGATAAACTTGATGCTCTGGATGAACAGTTGGATAAATGGTTCTATATTTAGGATGTGTCTGGTATATGAACCAGAGGTTCTGGATTGACAGTTGGATTAATGTCACTATATTTAGGATGTATCTAGGCTATAAACCAGAGGTTCTGGATGGACAGTTGGATAAATGGCTCTATAGGATGTATCTGGTCTATAAACCAGTGGCTCTACATGCACAGATGGATAAATGGCTCTATATTTAGGATGTATCCGGTCTATAAACCAGAAGCTTTGGATGTACAGTTGCATAAATGGCTCTATATTTAGGATGTATCCGATCTATAAACCAGAAGCTTTGGATAAACTGTTGGATACATGGCTCTATATTTAGGATGTACAGTATCTGGTCTATAAATCAGAGGCTCTGGAGTAAAATGTGGATAAATGGCTCTATATTTAGGATGTGGCTGAACTATAAACCTGAGACTCTGGATGGACAGTTGGATAAATGGTTCTATATTTAGGATATATCTGGTATATGAACCAGAGGTTCTGGATTGACAGTTGGATTAATGTCACTATTTTTAGGATGTATCTGGACTATAAACCAGATGCATTGGGTGGACAGTTGGATAAATAGCTCTATAGGATGTATCCGGTCGATAATCCAGAGGCTATAGATGTGCAGTTGGATAAATGGCTCTATAATTAGGATGTATCTAGTCTATAAACCAGAAGCTCTGGATGGACAGTTGGATAAATGGTTCTATCTTTAGGATGTATCTGGTCTATAAACCAGAGGCTCTGGAGTAAAATTTGGATAAATGGCTCTATATTTAGGATGTGGCTGAACTATAAACCATAAACAATCCATCAATTCCAGATGCATAGTTGGATAAATGGCTCAATATTCACAATGTATCTAATTTATAAACCAGAGGCTCTAGATGGACAGTTGGATAAATGGTTCTATATTTAGGATGTTTCCGGTCTATAAACCAGAGGCCTTGGATGGATAGTTGGATAAATGACTCTAGATTTAGGAAGTATCCGGTCTATAAATGAGAGGCTCTGGTTGGACAGTTGGATAAATGGCTCTATATTTAGGATGCCTCTGGTTTATAAACCAGAGGCTCTGGATGTACAGTTGGATAAATGGTTCTACAGTGCCTTACAAAAGTATTCACCCCCCCCTTGGCATTTTTCGTGTTTTGATGCCTCACAACCTGGAATTAACATGGATTTTTGAGGATTTGCATCATTTAATTTACAAAACATGCCCACAACTTTGAAGATTTTTTTTATTGTGAATCAAACAACAAATAGGACAAAATAACAGAAAAAGTCAATGTGCATAACTATTCACCCCCCTAATGTCAATACTTTGTAGAGCCAACTTTTGCGGCTATCACAGCTCCAAGTCGCTTTGGATAAGTCTCTATGAGCTTGCCACATCTTACCACTAGGATTTTTGCCCATTCCTCCTTGCAAAACTGCTCCAGCTCCTTCAGGTTGGATGGTTTGCGCTTGTGAACAGCAATCTTTAAGTCTGACCACAGATTTTCTATTGGATTGAGGTCTGGGCTTTGACTAAGCCATTCCAACACATTTACATGTTTCCCCTTAAACCACTCAAGTGTTGCTTTAGCAGTGTGTTTGGGGTCATTGTCCTGCTGGGAGGTGAACCTCCATCGTAGCCTCAAATCACACACAGAGTGGTACAGGTTTTGCACAAGAATATCCCTGTATTTAGCACCTTCCATCTTTCCCTCAACTCTGACCAGTTTCCCAGTTCCGACTGCTGAAAAACATCCCCACAGCATGATGCTGCCACCACCATGTTTCACTGTGGGGATGGTGTTCTTTGGGTGATACGATGTGTTGGGTTTGCGCTAGACATAGCGTTTTCTTTGATGGGCAAAAAGTTCAGAGCACCTTCCTCCATACATTTTGGGAGTCTCCCACATGCCTTTTTGCAAACTCAAAATGTGCCATTTTGTTTTTTGCTGAAAGTAATGGCTTTCTTCTGGCCACTCTGCCATAAAGCCCAACTCTATGGAGCGTACGGCTTATTGTCATCCTATGTACAGATACTCCAGTCTCTGCTGTGGAACTCTGAATCTCCTCCGGGGTTACATTAGGTCTCTGTGCTGCCTCTCTGATTAACCACTTCCCGCCTGGCCTATAGCGGATTGACGTCCGGGAAGTGGTTCCGTTATTCTGACTGGGCATCATATGACATCCAGCAGGATAACATGCTACCGCGCGCCCGCATCTGACAGACGCGAGTAGAGGAGAGCTGATCGGCGGCTCTCCTGACAGGGGGGTCTGCGCTGATTGTTTATCAGCGCAGCCCCCCCTCAGATGACCACACTGGACCACCAGGGATCGCCACTAGGACCACCAGGGAAGGGGCAACATGTGGATGGCCAGGTATGTACCCCATGGCCATCCACATGTGCCCAATGTGCCCAGTCAGTGCCCAATCTGTGCCAATCAGTGCCCACAAATGGGCACTGATTGGCACCATAATATTGCCTACATGCTCTGCAATGCCAACCTTAGGAGCATCAGTGCCACCAATCAGTGTCATCAGTGCCACCCATCAGTGTCCACCCATGCCATCTGTCAGTGCCCATCAGTGCCCACCTATCAGTGCCCATCCGTGCCACCTATCAGTGCCACCCATAAGTACCCATCAGTGCCACCCCTAAGTACCCATCAATGCCACCTACGAGTGCACATCAGTACCCCATACCAGTGCCACCTATCAGTGCCCATCAGTGCCACCTATCAGTGCCGCCTATCAGTGCCCATCATCAGTGCCCCTCAGTGCCACCTCATCAGTGCCACCTCATCGGTGCCCATCAGTGCCGCCGTATCAGTGCCCGTCAGTGCAGCCATATCAGTGCCCATCATTGAAGAAGAAAACGTACTTATTGACAAAAAATTTTAACAGAAACAAAGAAAAACTTGTTTTTTTTCAAAATTTTTGGTCTTTTTTTATTTGTTGCGCAAAAAATAAAAACCGCAGAGGTGATCAAATACCACCAAAAGAAAGCTCTATTTGTGGGAACAAAATGATAAAAAAATTGTTTGAGTACAGTGTTTGTGACAGCGCTGAAAGCTGAAAATTGGCCTGGGCAGGAAGGTGTCTAAGTGCCTGGTATTGAAGTGGTTAATGCCCTCCTTGCCCGGTCCGTGAGTTTTGGTGTGCAATCGTCTCTTGGCAGGTTTGCCATGTCCTTTCCCTTTGGTTATGATAGATTTGATGGTGCTCCTAGGGATCATCAAAGATTTGGATATTTTATAACCTAACCCTGACTTGTACTTCTCAACAACATTGTCCCTTACTTGTTTGGAGAGTTCCTTGGTCTTCATGGCAGTGTTTGGTTAGTGGTGCCTCTTGCTTAGGTGTTGCAGCCTCTGGGGCCTTTCAAAAAGGTGTGTATATGTAATGACAGGTCATGTGACACTTAAATTGCACACAGGTGGACATCATTTCACTAATTATGTGACTTCTGAAGGTAATTGGTTGCACCAGAGCTTTTTGTGGGCTTCATAACAAAGGGGGTGAATACATAGGCACATGCCAATTATCAGTTTTTTATTTCTGAAAAATAGTTTTATGTATATATTTTTCTTATTTTACTTCACCAACATAGACTATTGTGTTCTGATCCATCACATATAATTCAGATTAAAAAAACATTGAACCAAAGGCTGTAATGTAACAAAGTAGGTAAAAAGCCAAGGGGTGAATACTTTTGCAAGGCACTGTATATTTAGGATTTGTCTGAACTATAAACCTGAGGCTCTAGAGTAAAATTGGGATAAATGGCTCTATATTTAGGATGTGGCTGAACCTTTAAACTTGAGGCTCTGGATGGACAGTTGGATAAATGGTTCTATATTTAGGATGTATCTGGTATATGAACCAGAGGTTCTGGATTGACAGTTGGATTAATGTCACTATATTTTGGATGTATCTGGACTATAGACCAGAGGCTCTGGATGGACAGTTGGATAAATGGCTCTATAGGCTGTATCTGGTCTATAAACCAGAGTCTCTAGATGTACAATTGGATAAAAGGCTCTATATGTAGGATGTATCCGGTCTATAAACCAGAAGCTTTGGATGGACAGTTGGATAAATGGCTCCAAATTTAGGATATACAGTATCTGGTCTATAAACTAGAGGTTCTGGAGTAAAATGTGGATAAATGGCTCTATATTTAGGATGTGGCTGAACTATAAACCTGAGGCTCTGGATGGACAGTTGGATAAATGGTTCTATATTTAGGATATATCTGGTATATGAACCAGAGGTTCTGGATTGACAGTTGGATTAATGTCACTATATTTAGGATGTATCTGGACTATAAACCAGAGGCTCTGGGTGGACACTTGGATAAATGGCTCTATAGGATGTATCCGGTCTATAAACCAGAGGCTATAGATGTGCAGTTGGATAAATGGCTCTATATTTAGGATGTATCCGGTCTATAAACCAGAAGCTCTGGATGGACAGTTGGATAAATGGCTCTATATTTAGGATGTATCTGGTCTATAAACCAGAGGCTCTGGAGTAAAATTTGGATAAATGGCACTTTATTTAGGATGTGGCTAAACTATAAACCATAAACAATCCATCAACTCCAGATGCATAGTTGGATACATGGCTCAATATTCACAATGTATCTAATTTATAAACCAGAGGCTCTGGATGGACAGTTGGATAAATAGTTCTATATTTGGGGATGTATCTAGTATATGAACCAGAGGTTCTGGATTGACAGTTGGATTAATGTCACTATATTTAGGATGTATCTGGACTATACACCAGAGGCTCTGGGTGAACAGTTGGGTAAATGGCTCTATAGGATGTATTCGGTCTATAAACCAGAGACTCTAGATGGACAGTTGGATAAATGGCTCCATATTTAGGATGTATCTGGTCTATAAACCAGAGGCTCTGGATGGACAGTTGGATAATTGGCTCTATATCTAGGATGTATCCAGTCTATAAACCAGTCTATGTTTATATTTGTGCAGAAGTCCAACAGTAGCAGTTGGCAGATAGCTGACCCTGCCACCAATATCCGACAATACTGTCAAATGGAGATGGAGTTCTAGACTAAGGGAGAGGGGGGTGTGACATGCAGTGCACACAGAGCCCATACAGCTCCCGCCTCCTCCTCCTCCTCCTCCTAAGTTTGCTTTGAAGTGCTCGGCTTCCTCATCTATCCTATTTTTTGCAGACTGTGCCTGGACTTACGGCCAGAGGTACACTGTCATTTACGAAAACACAAACTGACAACAGTGCAAGCCAACTACTACACTTTTTCTGAGAGAAAAACATGTATAGCTGACAATTTCACTCTTTGTACTCTGAATATCTGGTGGTAGGGTCTTCCTCAATCTGCATAAACAGAAGCGATAAGGAGGAATAGCACAGCAGAATGAAAAGGAGGTGGGGCTCAGTCCTGGCTGTACCTCCCCTATTGAGATGCCCATATTTTAGGCTTCTGAGGGAAGGCGGAGCTGCAATCAGCACTGACAGAAAAAAATATTATTTGTGAAGGGGGCAGAGGGGCAACATGTAGAGGGGACAGTCTGTACAGGGAGGGTAGCGTGAGCATGGTGGGCAGTGTGTGCAAGGGAAAAGGGGGCAAAGCGTGTAAGGGGTGTGCGTACAGGGAATGGTGACAGTGTGTATGGGGGAGGGAGGCAGCATGTACAGGGAGTAGAGGCAGCGTATACAGGGAGTGGACAGTATGTACAGGTGAGGAGAAAAGCAATGAAAGCATACATGGAGGTGACAACAGGCAGAGAAAACCAATTGACATACAAGTTTCTGCAGTGACCGGCCTTATCAGGGCCACTGATAAGGCAGTAAAGCCAGCCCTCCTGTGCTGGGCCCATAACCCATCAGTTCAAAAGTGAGGGCCCGGGCACCTGCTGTACTGTCTTTTTGCAGACACCAATACTCTTCTGCCTTCCTTTGTAGCGCTGCCAGCTTCTCCTCTTCTTTCTCCCTCTGGCTGCATTGCAGGAGGATTTGTTCTAGCACATGCGCCCCTTCCATCTGCTGACAGCCTCGGAGCGCTTCCTATTCATTCATCTGTGCAGCTGAGGCTACAGAGAAAGGGACTGATAAATCTATGTCATTAGTCACTTTCAGCCTCTGGAGGTGGGCCCCGTGATTTCTAACAGTAGCCCTGGGCATTATGATGAGGTCTGCTTACTGCACTTGGGTGCCAGATAGTGAAAAGGAGGAAAGTGAGGGAGAGGCACAACATCGGCGAGGCAGGTAGTCAACACATGTGCTGTAGACTGCACTATGGTGCAAATGTGTTGACTTGACTCGTTCTTTGAAAATCTAGAAAACACTTTCTTATTTTTAGCTGCAATCTACTTGCTCTCTCTTAGAAAAAGCAGCTTTGCCAAAAAGGAAGAAGAAATCCTGAGGAAAAAGGGATTAACCAATAAGCTGATTTCTACTTTGCTGAACAGCAGAAAGAAGGTGACAAGAGCCATCTACGTCAAACGTGGAAATGCTATAACTCTTGGTGTACATCTATGGGTTTTCGCCTGGTTGATGAGGTTTCCAACCTTGAGTTTCTGCATGATCGAATGGAGAAGAATTGGCAAAATGCACAGGTGGCTGATTTCTTTTTTTTTTTTAGTATGTAGTAGCTATACTAGTTACATAGTAGATGAGGTTGAAAAAAGACACAAGTCCATCAAGTCCAACCTATGTGTGTGATTATGTGTCAGTATTACATTATATATCCCTGTATGTTGCGGTCATTCAGATGCTTATCTAATAGTTTCTTAAAGCTATCAATGCTTCCCGCTGAGACCACCGCCTGTGGAAGGGAATTTCACATCCTTGCCACTCTTACAGTAAAGAACCCTCTACGTAGTTTAAGGTTAAACCTCTTTTCTTCTAATTTTAATGAGTGGCCACGAGTCTTGTTAAACTCTCTTCTGTGAAAAAGTTTTATCCCTATTGTGGGGTCACCAGTATGGTATTTGTAAATTGAAATCATATCCCCTCTCAAGCGTCTCTTCTCCAGAGAGAATAAGTTCAGTGCTCGCAACCTTTCCTCATAACTAAGATCCTCCAGACCCTTTATTAGCTTTGTTGCCCTTCTTTGTACTCGCTCCATTTCCAGTACATCCTTCCTGAGGACTGGACAGCATACTCCAGGTGCGGCCGGACCAGAGTCTTGTAGAGTGGGAGAATTATCATTTTATCTCTGGAGTTGATCCCCCTTTTAATGCATGCCAATATTCTGTTTGCTTTGTTAGCAGCAGCTTGGCATTGCATGCCATTGCTGAGCCTATCATCTACTAGGACCCCCAGGTCCTTTTCCATCCTAGATTCCCCCAGAGGTTCTCCCCCCAGTGTATAGATTGCATTCATATTTTTGCCACCCAAATGCATTATTTTACATTTTTCTACATTGAACCTCATTTGCCATGTAGTCGCCCACCCCATTAATTTGGTCAGGTCTTTTTGCAAGGTTTCCACATCCTGTGGAGAAGTTATTGCCCTGCTTAGCTTAGTATCGTCTGCAAATACAGAGATTTAACTATTTATCCCATCCTCCAGATTGTTTATGAACAAATTAAATAGGATTGGTCCCAGCACAGAACCCTGGGGAACCCCACTACCCACCCCTGACCATTCTGAGTACTCCCCATTTATCACCACCCTCTGAACTCGCCCTTGTAGCCAGTTTTCAATCCATGTACTCACCCTATGGTCCATGCCAATGGACCTTATTTTGTACAGTAAACGTTTATGGGGAACTGTGTCAAATGCTTTTGCAAAATCCAGATACACCACGTCTACGGGCCTTCCTTTATCTAGATGGCAACTCGCCTCCTCATAGAAGGTTAATAGATTGGTTTGGCAAGAACGATTCTTCATGAATCCTTGCTGATTACTGCTAATGATACCGTTCTTATTACTAAAATCTTGTATATAGTCCCTTATCATCCCCTCCAAGAGTTTACATACTATTGATGTTAGGCTAACTGGTCTGTAATTCCCAGGGATCTATTTTGGGCCCTTTTTAAATATTGGTGCTACATTGGCTTTTCTCCAATCAGCTGGTACCATTCCAGTCAGTAGACTATCTGTAAAACCTGTAAAAATTAGGACTATCTGTAAAAATTAGGAATAACGGTCTGGAAATCACTTGACTGAGTTCCTTAAGTACCCTCGGATGCAAGCCATCTGGTCCCGGTGATTTATTAATGTTAAGTTTCTCAAGTCTAATTTTAATTCTGTCCTCTGTTAAACATGGAGGTGCTTCCTGTGTTGTGTCATGAGGATAAACACTGCAGTTTTGGTTACTGAAGCCCCCTGATTCACTCATGAAGCTATACTGTCCCTGCTACTTCCAGCGCTCACTTACGGTCTGACACTTTTACAAAAATGCATTGTCTTTGAAAATGCGACCTAATAAAGATTTTTTTTCGACTAGAAAGCAACCATATTGGATTGCCGCTGCTGCATGTGAACCAATGAGGAAAGTAAAGTAAATTATTACATTTGTAATTTATTTGATACAATATGTTGTCACTGATGCTGTCCCTGAAGATTGTAATGGAACCATATACAGTTTTAACGCATCCCCTAAGCATGCAGTTTGAGGGATTTTTTTTTTAATTTAAAGCGCCCTATCTCTCTGTTCTCGTGTGCCAAAGCAAATGCATACGTAAGTCGGGGCCGCAAATGTAAACAGTATTCAAACCAGTCATGTGAAGTATCACCGCAATCGTTAGAGCGAGAGCAAGAAATCTAATGCAAGACCTCCTCTAGCTCTAAATAGGTAACCATTTTTTTCCAAACAAATTCTGTTTGAAAGACCGCTGTGCAAATACAGTGTGACATAAAATAGGGTTTGGGAGTTCTAAGTAATTTTCTAGCACAAAATGCTGATTTTAACTTGTAAGCAACAAATCTTACCAAAAGGCCTGGTCGCGAAGTGGTTAATATCAAGCATTAGGGGTGCTCAAGTGGATATCATGTTTGCAATGTATTGTCAATTGATAGTTGCATTGTGCAATATTTGACAGTTGTAATGGAACATGATTGCATACACCTGTAGCCAGAACTAATATTTTAATTCCTTTTCTTATTTTTGGATTAATTTTGTCCAATAAAGATTTTACAATAATATCAATTATGCAAACTTCCTTGATTGGAATACCTAGCTGCTAAAAAAAACCCTTGGAAGAATCTTTCCATTTTGCAATTTTCTGGGGTGTGCAGCTCCTTTAAACTCTCTGACATGCGTTTTTCTATTTATTAATATTGAACATTAGGCTGCCCAAAAAGACCATATTTCTACATAAAAATAATTTATTTATTTTTTTTTAGCATTGGTACATATCACTCAAGCCACTATCTACCTCCCTGTGTTTGCAAATTCCTTGCCTAGTAGCCCAGAAAATGGCCATTACTGATATCGAAGATTCAGTTTCAAATTTCAACCTTCATTATCATTTGCTGAACCTGCGCTAAATAAAAAGCCAGGTACATTCAGCTCAACCCTCTTTTTAATTGTGGTAAACAAACAAATGAAAAACAAAGTGAAATTGATGCACAAAGTCACAAAATACACATTAATTGTATATATATGAATGTTTAACAATGTTCTTAAATAGTTCCCAATATACACCGCACTTATTTAATTAATATCGTTCATGCCCCTTCAAAGTAAATTTACACATTAGACATCACTGTAAATCATTCTGGTCTAGTTACTCTATTTTGTGGCAAATATACTGTAAGTTCCCATTTTTGTATCAGTCTAATTTTATTTGTTTTTCCAAACAAAATTATAATAAAACATATCTAAATCTTTCAATACTACAGTGTTAGGTCTTCAATATATAGTAACAAATACAAATATAGAACAATGGTATACAGTATATAAACCAGAAAAAAATATCACATAGGTATTTTTGGAGAACAAGGTTCGGGCTCGTTTTTCTCCTCCAGCATCTCGGCGGGAACTGGAATGAGTTTTGCATGAAGAGTGATATGAGATTCCATTATACACCATCCAAGGCTTATATTTGTCAATTCTTATGAGAACTCAAGCCATCTTGGAAACTAAAGGTGGTCCAACACCATATTAGGTAAGAATTTCATTTTTTTGCCTGGTGTTTTCATATTTAATTTTATATATAGTAACCTGATACTCTTGTGAATTATAGAAAACACTCAAAAGCGGCCCATGTACTAGTATAATCATCCAGTCTATCATGCTCAATGGCTAGTAGAGATTTCAAATCCATGATAGTATCTAAGCTACCCTATCCATTCCAAAACAGATGGGATCCCAGGAGGCTTCCAATGTTGAGGGATGACAGCCCTGGCCACCATCAGAAAAAGATGGAGCACATCTTTTTTTTTATCTGCTTTGATGGATCCCAGCATGATAAACAACAAAAGTATTTGGGGGGTGAGCTGTATAGGTCTACATGTTACTCTATAACAGTGGTCGCCGACTGAAAATGTTGACAGTTGTTGGTAATGGAAGGCTGGCTGGGACTTACAGGCAAACACATTGGTGTAGAGAAGCAGGTAACTGACTGAAGTGCAGAGGGACACCAAGTGATGAAGGAAGAATGGATGCTGGTAGGAGTGCACAGGGTCACGGGAGTGGGATACAGACTGGGGAACATGACAATCACAGGAGCAGGCTCTGGGTTTCAGGCTGGAATGACTGATGACATTGAGAACTGCTGAGACACAGAGGAGCTGAATAGAGGCTGGATGGACACTAGAGGTCATGGAAACAGTATTGGGAGGCACTGGAAAACACTGGACAAATCACCTGGGGACACAGGGTGTCTAGAAGCTAGCGTGTGGACATGTTCATCAGAGTGAGCAATCAGCTTGTTAGCAGTGCCTGTGATTGGCTGCAGTGCTGGAGGAAGCAGGTGGATGGACAATAACCTGCAGTTGGAGCATGAAACAGATGAGTGTGACACGACACACAATATGTTCTACAGCAGCTTCACCTCCCCCATCAATACTGTGATTTCTCACAGCTCTCTCTCACCATCCACAATACATTCTCCGCCAACTCTCCCAACACCATCCACACTACATTCTCCGACAGCTCTCCTCCACCATCCACACTACATCCTCCGACATCTCCCCCCCACCATCTACACTACATTCTCCAACTTTTCTCCACCATCCACACTACATTCTCCGATAGCTCTCCTCCACCATCCACACTAAATTCTGTCAGCTCTCCTCCCACCATAAACACTGCATTCTCCTACATTCTCTGACAGCTCTCCTTCCACCATCTCGCTCCAGTGATGTGCATGAGTGCCTTGTCTCTCCAGGAACTCTTACTCCTCATTGGTTGAGGCAACAGCAGAATCCATTGACTCCCGCTGCTGTTAATCACAGCCAGTGAGCCAATGAGGAGACAGAGGGGGCAGGCCAACGCTCCATGTCAGAATGGACTCGCAGAGCTGCAGCTCGGGAACGAGCCCACTTGGGTGACCCCATAGCAAGTGAGGGCAGGAGGCAGGAGGGAGGGGCCAGGAGCGCCAGCGGGGGACTTGAGAAGAGGAGGATCGGGCTGCTCTGTGCAAAACCATTCACACAGCAGATAAGTATAACATGTTTAGTTTAATATCCCTAAGGAAAGCTCACTCACAATACATTCTCCGCCAACTCTCCCAACACCATCCACACTACATTCTCCGACAGCTCTCCTCCACCATCCACACTACATTCTCCGACATCTCCCCCCCACCATCTACACTCCATTCTCCAACAGCTTTTTTTCCACCATCCACACTACATAATCCAACACCTCTCCTCCATCATCCACACTACATTCTCCGACAGGTCTCCTCAACCATCTGAAGGGATATTTAGCTTAACCACATCCATTTTATAATTTAGTTTCCATTTTGTGTTTTTCCCTGTACTCCATTTCACATATTACTAGGAGTGTAATGTAATCTAGTTTCGTTTCTCACATCCCTGTTATCTTTATTGTTTAATTTCCCGTAAAGCACGTGATTTCTCAAAAATAATTAGTTTCACTTTTGTCATAAATTGTTTCTGTATTTTATTGGATAATTTGTATGACGCGGTCAAGGGGCAGTAGTTTCTGAAAGCCCCCTTTAAATATTCACACCAAAGAATAAAGATTAGATTTGCTCGGCGAGACTTTTGCAGTTTTTTATCATTGTCTCAATGGGCTAATCTCACAGGCCTGTGGGGATTGTAAGGTACACCTTATGCAGACTTATCGAGGGTCTAATAAATATCCCTAGACAACCTACATCTCCCTACACCATCCACACTACATTCTCCGACAGTCTCCTCCCACCACCCACACTACATTCTCCGGCAGCTTTCCCCCCACCATCCACACTACATTCTCTGGCAGCTTTCCCCCCACCATCCACACTACATTCTCCAACAGCTTTCCCCTCATCATCCACACTACATTCTCTGACAGCTCTCCTCCCACCATCCAAAAACGAACTTACTTGTAATGTTCTTTCCCGGAGTCTTTCAGGGCAGCCACCTGAGAAATCTTGGCTCCTCCCCTCTGTAGGAAACACTGCGCCAGCCTTTTATAAATGTCCTTCTCCCCTGCTGGCTCCTCGGTTCTTTAAAGAGCACCTACCTCCAGTCCACCGGGGAGACACAAGAACATATGATACACAGTCAACTATATCACATTTCCTGTAAGGAAATCTTATGTTTTAATATACATCTGGGTGGGTACCTGGCTGTCCTGAAAGACTCTGGAAAAGGACGTTACCAGTAAGTAACTTCGTTTTTCCCCCAATTGTCTTTATGGACAGCCACCTGACAGGATAAACGAGCACTTACCCCTAGGGTGGGACCACAGCTTGTAAGACCTTGCGTCCAAAGGTCTGACCTTTGGCTGACCAAAGGTCCACTCTATAGTGTCTTACAAAAGTGGCAAAGCTGAACCATGTTGCTGCTTTACAAATCTGTTCAGGCGTTGCTCCAGCTCTCTCTGCCTGCAACGCTGCCACTGATCTCACGGAGTGTACCTTGATACCCTCTAGGATCTGCATGCCTCCTAACTTATAAACCTGTTCGATGGCTTCTCTTAGCCATCTGGCTATGGTGCATCTTGAAGCCTTGTGCCCTTGCTTAGCTCTAGAAAATAAAATAAATAAGGAATCCATCTTCCTAAGTGTTTTTGTTACCTCTAAATAATGTAAGACGCATCTCCTGACGTCTAAATTATGGAACTTTATTTCTTGTTTCTTAGAAGGATTTGGACAAAATGATGGTAACACAATTCCTCGGCCTCTGTGAGAAATTGCAGAAATCCCGGATCCATTTTAAAGACTATGCGGTCCAGGAAAATCTGACAAAAGGGGGGTCTGATTGATAGGGCCCCTATCTCACACACCCTTTTGACTGAGTAATTGCTACCAAGAAGACTGCTTTAAGTGTCAGCCTCTTCAGGCTGCAATTTTTTCATGGGTTAAAAGGGGTCTGCTGTCATAGTTTGCAGCACTGACATGTCCCACTTTGGAAAGGCTGTACTCTGTATCGGTCTCTGCCTGCTTAGGGATTTAAAGAGTCTGATTATCCATGGATTGGATGCTAAACTTCTTTCCTGGTAAACCAACAGTGCTGACACTTGACTCTTTAGTGTACCAAGGCTTAGTCCTTTATCTACACCACTCTGTAGAAACTCTAATGCCGCGTACACATTTTAAGAATTTCCGACAACAAATGTTCGATGGGAGCTTGTTGTCGGAAATTCCGACCTTGTGTAGGCTCCATCGGACATTTTCCGTCGGAATTTCCGACAAACAAAATTAGAGATCTGGATCTCAAATTTTCCGACAACAAAATCAGTTGTCGGAAATACCGATCATGTGTACACAATTCCGACACACAAAATTCCACGCATGATCGGAATCAAGCAGAAGAGCCGCACTGGCTATTGAACTTCATTTTTCTGGGCTCGTCGTACGTGTTGTACGTCACCGCATTCTTGACGTTCGGAATTTTCAACAACATTTGTGTGACCGTGTGTATGCAAGACAAGTTTGCGCCAACATCTGTCGGAAAAAAAACATGGATTTTGTTGTCGGAATGTGCAATTGTGTGTACGCGGCATTAGACTGCCACTGAGCTTTGTGCTTTGAAGTTGTTCTCTGTGCACCATCTGTTAAAACACTTCCATACTCTCTGGGAGATGTTACGTGTCTCAACTTTCTTGCTTTTCAGCAGTGTATCTATTAAATGGCTTGGGAACCCTTTGCTTTCAGCAGCTGCTCCTCAGATACCAGGCAGCCAAGTTTCACCTTTTCACCTGGGGACAGTACACTGGGCCCTGGGAGAGTAGATCGTCCGGGATTGGTAGTAACCAGGGGGGCTCTATAGCGAGTTCTTTGAGCATAGAGAACCACAGTCTCCTGGGCCAGTGAGGTGCTATGATAATCAGTGATGTGTTCTCTGTACAGAATTTTCTTATCACCACTGGTAGTTGTACTGGTGTAGGAAAGGCATAACATTTGTTGAATGTCCACCTCTGTGCTAATGCATCTACCCTAAGCACTCCATCCTCTCTTCTCAGGGAGAAGAACGCTCAAACTTTTCTGCTTTCTTTCGAGGCAATTAAGTCCACCTGAGGTGTTCCCCATTTTTGTGTAATCTGTTTGAATACCTCCTGTTTTAGTACCCAAATCACCTTCTCTCACTTTCTTCCTGCTGAGGAAATCTGCCACTTTGTTTAAATCCCCTTTTAAGTGGACTGCTGACAAAGAGAGTATGTTTTCCTCTCCCCAGTCCAAGATTTCCTTTGCTAAAGTCCACAGGGCTCCACTTCTTGTTCCCCCTTGGTTGTTTATGTAGGCTATTACCGATGAATTGTCGGACCTGATCTGCAAATGATGGCCTCTCAACTCTCTCTGGAAGGATTAAAGCGCAAACCATGCTGCCTTCAATTCCTTCCAATTTGATAATCTCATCCTCTCTTCCTTCTCCCAAGTCCCTTGTGTGTATCTGGGAGCCTAAATGTGCTCCCCACCCTACACCGCTTGCATCTGTGGTTAGAATTCGGGAAATGGGTACAACCCATAGCCATCCTTCATTTACATTTTCTGCTCTCCTTCATCACCATAGGGTTCTTTTTAACCTTGCTGGTATTAGAACCCGTGTGTCCAAAGACTCCTGCTTGTGATCCCATATTTTTATTAGGAACATCTGCAGTGGCCGAAAATGTAGGCTTGCCCATTGTACCGCTGGGATTGCAGAAGTTAGTAACCCCAGCGTTGACATTATCTGTCTTATTGAACATGGTAGATTGGCCTGCGTTGCTTTTATTTCCTTTTAAATTTTTTCTATCTTCTCCTTGGGTAGGAACACTCTTTGTTGAGCAAAGTCTATTATATATCCCAAGTACATTATCTGTTGAGTGGGGTGTAGGTTGGATTTTTCTATATTTATCAACCAACCTAGATTTTCTAAGAATGTCTGTGTGTATTTGAGGTTTTCTAGCAATCTCCCAGGAGATTCTGCAAAAAGGAGAAGGTCGTCTAAATAGGCAATGATGGATGTGCCTTTTACTCGCAATGGTGCCAGAGCTTCCGTCAAAATTTTTGTAAAAATTCTGGGTGAAGAGGAAAGGTCGAAGGGCAGAGCTTGGAATTGAAGGTGCATGGTTTCCTTTTTTGTTTCTATTGCTAACCTTAGAAATTTCTGACAACTTTGATGCATCGGTATGTGTAGGTACGTGTCTTTTAAATCTAGGGAAACCAACAGTTTGGAGGTAATATAGCCTTCACTGAGTATATGGAATCCATTCTGAATCTCTTGTAAGTTATGGATAGATTAAAGGGTTTGAGGTTGAGTATTGGTCTGACCTTTCCCGAGGGTTTTTGTACTCTGAATATGTGGGAGTAGAAGCCCTGCCCTCTTTCTTTCTTTGGTACCTGGGTGATTACTCCTTGTTTTCTGAGATCTTTTATGGCTCTCATTAACCCTCTGGCCTTTTTTCTGTTTTTTGGAAGCTTGGTGGTGTAAAGCCTGCTTGGGGGTGATCTTGAGAACCCTAGATGATACCCATCTCTTATCATTCTCAAAATAAACCGATTGGAGGATATGTTTTCCCATTGTGAGAGGAAGGCCCCCAGTCTTCCTTCCACTGTGACTAATTTGTCATTGTTTATTGCGAGTTTGCTCAGGAAACCAAGGTTTTTTCTGGTTATCCGCCTTGGGTGCTGTAAAACGGGATCGTGTGTCCCCTCTTTGCCTCCTTTTATTCTGCTGTGGCTGACTCCAGGTTGTTTTGCGTTTCAGCGGAAATGCCTTCTTTTTATCCGCTGTATGGTCCAGCACTTTCTCCAACCCTGGCCTGAAAAGCAAGTCCCCTGTAAACGGGATCTCACAAAGTTTGGCTTTAGATGCGCAGTCCCCCTGCCATGTCTTTAGCCACAGGGAGAGTTGGCTAGTGCAGAGGATCTGGCTGCCATCTGTACCAGCTCTGCTAATGTGTCTGCGATATATACGCGATGTCACGCAGAAGTGTGGGAAAAGAATATAGAATCTGCTCTTTTGCAGTTCCTTCCTCAATATGTGCCTGAATTTGGTTCAACCAGAACTCTACATTTCTGGCCACCACCGTGACTGCTATAGCTTCACCCTCTGATTCCTGGGAGCCGGATGCTGCGCTGTCAGGCTCCTCTTCCTTCTCCTTTCTAGGGGTTACTGAAGAGCCTGCACTAGTGGAGGATAGTGCTTGCATCTTTGGTAATGCTGCCTGTACTGGTGGGGGAGCAGTCTGAAGCTGCAGGATCTGAAACCCTTCAAAGAAGGTTTTAAAGGATTTGAAAGTACTCGATAGTTCTTTAACAGATGCCGCTAGATCACTGCCCTGCTCCGTGGAATGTTCCTGTACTAATTTTACTTTACATAATGAAGAAGAGGATCTGAGGAAAATGAAGATGCATTGAAACGCGTCATCTGACACGTCCATGCGACACTTCTGCGATACAGAATCCATTGAGGCTTGCGCTCCACGCTGGTTGTCCTTATGGTTCCGGTTTCCGGCATCCCCGTAGGTGCGTTCCACGCTGGTTGTCCTTCCGGTTCCGGTTTCCGGCATCCCCGTAGGTGCATTCCACGCTGGTTGTCTTTGCGGTTCCGGTCTCCAGTACTACCAAAGGGCATGTAGCTGAGCCCCATACCCAGGACACCTGCATATCCAACATGCTTGCATAAAGACAGCGCCTATCACCTGCAAGACCCACAGGTCGTCCTGCCGTGCACTTCCATCTAAGGGCATCCATCTCCAGACCCTGCTGGGACCTCTTCAGTGCTTCTACCGCGGTATTCACAAGTGACCATGGGCTCCAATATATGTACCTACATGCTTGATTCTCACTGCTAAGTTTTGAGTAGCCATTTGGCCACCTTTACTATATCTTCATTAAAACTGTTCATACTTACTGCACTTAGATTGGCGCACCATGTCTTTTTTTTATTTGTTTTCCAGAGTATTTGCTTCTACTCCCAAGGGAGCTGCCGCTTGGTGCCAACTACCTTTTAATCTTCCCCCATCTCTCATTGCCGGGACTTTTATTGCAATTTTAACATTTATTTATTATATTCCATTGTTTGATTGCTGCTATAATGTATGTTTAAGTCTTTGTGCCATTATTTACCTTTTCTATTATTTACATAATGCTTTCCCCTGGGAGTCTCTAAGTGTAGTTTTACAAGAAGGGCACCTCCTCTTTGAGCTGTGAGGGGGGGTCTGGTTTTGTCTGTTTTCTGAAAAGACACAAGAAAGAAAACCCCACAGTATTAATACTTCAGTAACTCTCCCCTGCAAAACTGCAGGTGCGCAGCTTCTTCATGTGGGCTTGCCTCACCAGGGCCCCATGAACCACCCTCTGATATCGGAAGGACCTTAACCTACCCCCCTCTTTCCATGTACTCCCTAAGGGGGGGGGTGGGATCAGGCCAGGGGAGTTCCACCCTAGGTTCCCCTCACCTTTACATGGCTGGAGCTGGTCTCTGCTGGAGTAGTCTGGTCCCTTCCTTCTGCATCTGACATGATAATGTCACCACCGGACCCTCTGCTGTCTCTACAGCATGTGTGGCTCCTCTCCAGTCCATGCCTGGCTCCTTTTCATAATTTGCAGCTGGAACTGGAAGCCGCAAACCTGGAAGTACATGCCCCCTCCGCCTGACATGACGTTACCGGCCACCGGCTCCGTGCGGTCCCAATACCCGGCATGGTTTGCACTGCCAGTGCTACCACACGCTGCTGAGGGCATGGGATGGCTCGACATGCACCTCCTCTCACCGCGCTCGGTGCTGAAAGGGACCCCCCCTGACCTCCACCTGCTCTCAGGAATGCGGGGGTGACAATCTTCGCCAGGTTAGTTTCTTCCTGGTCTGTCCAAGGAGCCTCTGCTACCTTTTAGGACATGCTGCCTGAGCCTCCCTGGCTCTCCTGGCTTGGTTCCAGTGAACACAAATAACTGAGGAGCCAGCAGGGGAGGAGGAAATTTATAGAAGGCTGGCACGGTGTTTCCTACAGAGGGTAGGAGCCAAGGTTTCTCAGGTGGCTGTCCTGAAAGACGATTAGGGGAAGAATTGAATAATATTCATTTAGAACTGCATTGAGATCAGAAAGACTTGTGAAAATAGGTGGAAATGCGCTTTAAGGAAGCTCACCCTTATGTATTCTCTTGTGTCGCACAAGGTTGCCTTTCCTAGTGAAAGATTTCCCGCACTCTGAACATGAGTAAGGATGCTCACCCCTGTGAAATATTTGATGTTGCACAAGGTGTTCTTTCTGAGTGAAAGATTTCCCGCAGTCTGAACATGAGTAAGGACGCTCAACTGTGTGAATTCTCTGATGTGTAACAAGATGTCTTTTCTGAGAGAAAGATTTGCCACACTCTGAACATGAATAAGGACACACATCTGTGTGAATTCTAAGATGTTTCACAAGGACTCCTTTAAGAGTGAAAGATTTCCCGCACTCTGAACATGAGTAAGGAGGCTCACCCCTGTGAAATCTTTGATGTTGCACAAGGTGTCCTTTCTGAGTGAAAGATTTCCCGCACTCTGAACATGAGTAAGGATGCTCACCCGTGTGAAAACTTTGATGCTGCACAAGGTGTCTTTTCTGAGTGAAAGATTTCGCACATTTTGAACATGAATAAGGACGCTCACCTGTGTGAATTCTCTGATGACGAACAAGGTCTACTTTACAAGTGAAAGATTTTACGCATTCTGAACATAGATAGGGATGCTCACCTGTGTGAATTCTCTGATGTTTAACAAGGACTCCTTTCTCAGCGAAAGATTTCCCGCACTCTGAACATGAATAAGCACGCTCACCAGTGTGAATTCTCTGATGTTTAACAAGGGTTCCTTTCTCAGTGAAAGATTTCCTGCATTCTGAACATAGATAGGGATGCTCACCTGTGTGAATTCTCTGATGATGAACAAGGGTTCCTTTCTCAGTGAAAGATTTCCCGTACTCTGAACATGAATAAGCACACTCACCTGTGTGAATTCTCTGATGTTTAACAAGGGTTCCTTTTTTGATAAAAGATTTCCCACATTCTGAACATGTATAAAGACACTCACCTGTATGAATTCTCTGATGTTTAGCAAGGTATCCTTTAAGAGTGAAAGATTTCCCACATTCTGAACATGAATAGGGATGGTCACCCGTGTGAATTCTCTGGTGTCTAACTAGGTCATGTTTATGCTTAAAACATTTGCTGCACTCTGAACAAGGGAAAGGATGCTCACCCGTGTGAACTCTCTGGTGTTGAAAAAGTTTACCTTTCCAAGGGAAACATTTCCCGCACTCTGAACATGAGAATAGATTGTCACCTCAGTGATCTCCTTCATGGGGTGAGGAAGATTCCTCGGGATTAGAAGGATCTGTTGATCGATCTGCAGTGTGAGATCTTACATGGATATTTACAATCATAGTATGTGATTGATGAGAAGATTCCCCCTGATCAGAGGGATCCATTGATGTCTCCGGACAGGAAGGTCTGTAATGTATATTTTGTGTATTTGGATTTCCTCCTGGAGGATCCTGTGTGATGACATTATCTTCTGACTTACAATCAGATAATAGAAGATGTCTCTCCGAGGAATTCCTGACATCACATCCATCTGTTGGAAAGAAGTAAAAAATATAATAAATCTCAGTAGATGACAAATAACTGGAGTTTTAGCTCCTCCTCCCCATCGGTGGAATAAGTGGAAATGCCGACCTCACAGCTGGGCTCCTGTTCCCCCTCCAAAATCAATCAGAAAAGTCTTCACACCGAGTCCATATATGATCTGCAATTTCTATAATAACAAATAGCTATGACTGAGGCTTCATTATCGAAAAGGCGTTAGTGGATTGTTACTACTTTGGATTTCCTGGATTTTAAATAATGAAGAGTTTGCAGATCATATATGGACTCCAAGCTGAGTCAGAAAGAAAAAAAAGTCACATTGGTCTAACAGTCAACACTTTCACAGAGCTCTGGCATGGAACTGGGTACAACTATAACATCAAAATATGGAAAAAAATAGTAAAGGATATAAAAACACCCAAAACATCAATGACACACTACGTAAAATGTGTTTGTTTATTAGTGACGACTATGGGGATTCCACAACATTTGCTAGGAAAATGACATTATATTGAGGAATGGAGATGGACCTTTCATATGGTGTACAGTATCTCCTCCTCATTTGTTGGGAACATGACATTATATCGAGGAATGGAGATGGACCTCTCATATGGTGTACAGTCAGTGCTGGGACAACTTCATCTAGAGCCCAGGGCGAACATGTCAAATTGAGCCCCCCAAGATGTATGAGCATTATGGGTCAGAAACCCCCCCCTCCCCAATAAAAAAAAAAAAAATCAAGCACTAATCTGCATGCTTATCTCCTAAGCATAAATTCCCCCCTCCTCTCATATAAAATCCGCCCCCTGCTGAAATCCCCTTCCCAGCACAAATCTTCGCCCCCCCCAGCTCAAATCCTCTCATTCCCAGGGGGGATTGGATTTCCCGACCCAGTTAAGTATCATGAGGCTTCGCATTTGGCATGGGTAGTGGATTGGTGCGTGCTTAAAAAAGAAACCATGGGTCCACATGGAACAAGCGCCGGATGGCCTACCTTTGGAAGGGCTTGTACGGCTTCTGGATACAGATGTCCCACAGACCGTGAAAGGGCACCCAATGGTGAGCACCACTTTGCGGACTACTAAAAAGATCTTTAAAACTACTACTATTTTGCCATATCCAAGCCCTTTAATTCCAATTTTGGGTACACCGGCCTTTCATCCGGGTCTGATAGACCTTTGCTTTAATGCTTTACTACAACGGGGCTCTAGTAGGCTTTTTTTCAACGGGCGATCGCTTGATGACGAGTAGAGAGATCGAATGTCATTTTTCCTCAGATCTGGATTTTTTTCGCCGGATACAGCTTAGCGCTTTTCTTCAATCACTGCCAATAACACTTACTGTAATACGAGCACCTTCTACGTTGGAACAATTATGTTTAACCACTTGCCGACCGGCTCACGCCGATATACGTCGGCAAAGTAGCATTGATGCTCAAAACAACGTATGTACCCATATGTCACTGCGTCATCCGTGGCTAGCGGGTCCCACGGACTCAATGTCCGGCGGTGGCCCGCGATCGTGGCACGGAGAGGCAGAACGGGGAGAAGCCCATGTAAACAAGGCATTTCCCTGTTCTGCCTAACAACCTGAAAGATCTACTGCTCACTGTCATCGGGAGCAGTGATCTCTGTCATGTTCTAGCGAGCCCATCCCCCTAAAGTTAGAACATGCTGAGGGAACACAGTTAACCCCTTGATCGCCCCCCTAGTGTTTAACCCCTTCTCTGCCAGTGACATTTACACAGTAATCAGTGCATTTTTATAGCACCGATTTCTGTATAAATGCCAATGGTTACAAAATAGTGTCAAAAGCGTCCGCCACAATGTCACAGTCAGGATAAAAATCGCAAATCGCCGTCATTACTAATAAAAAAAGATATTAATAAAAATGCCATAAATCTATCCCCTATTTTGTAGATGCAATAACTTTTGGGCAAACCAATCAATATACGCTTATTGCGATTTTTTTTTCCAAAAATATGTAGAAGAATACATATTGGCCTAAACTGTGGAAGAAATTTGTTTCTTTTATATATTTTTTGGGGATATTTATTATAGCAAAAAGTAAAAAATATTGCTTTTTTTCCCAAAATTGTCGCTCTTTCTTTGTTTATAGCGCGAAAAAGAAAAACCGCAGAGGTGATCAAATACCACAACCACACAATTGTCAGTTAAAGCGACGCAGTGCTGTATCACAAAAAATGGCCTGGTCATTGAGCAGCCAAATCTTCCGGGGCTGAAGTGGTTAAAGAAGGTGTGTATCCTGGCGTTGTGGAAGAGTACATGTATGTGTATATATATATTATATAAACATTATATATTATTACATAAGGGGCCCCAAAGCTCCCCTCATTACATCGGGGTCACCAGATAGCTTTTCACGTCACCTGCCACCAGATGCTGATTGTGTATACAGAGAGGCTGGGTATATACAGAGAGGCTAGGTATACAGAAGAGAGACTGGGTATAAACAGAGAGGCTGGTATATAAAGAGAGACTGGGTATAAACAGAAAGGCTGGTATATACAGAGAGGCTGGGTATATACAGAGAGGCTGGTATATACAGAGAGGCTGGGTATATACAGAGAGGCTGGGTATATACAGAAGATAGGCTGGGTATACAGAAGATAGGCTGGGTATATACAAAGATGCTGGGTATACAGAGAGGCTTGGTATACAGAAAGGCTGGTTTATACAGGCATGCTGGCATATACAGAGAGGCTGGTATATACAGAGAGACTGGTATATACAGAGAGGCTGGTATATACAGAGAGGCTGGTATATACAGAGAGGCTGGGTAAATACAAAGAGGCTGGGTATATACAGAGAGGCTGGGCATATACAAAGGCTGGGTAAATACAAAGAGACTGGTATATACAGAGAGGCTGGTATATACAGAGAGGCTGGGTAAATACAGAGAGGCTGGGTAAATACAGAGAGGCTGGGTATACAGAGAGGCTGGGTATATACAGAGAGGCTGGGTATATACAGAGAGGCTGGTATATACAAAGAGGCTGGGTATATACAGAGAGGCTGGGTAAATACAGAGAGGCTGGTACATACAAAGAGGCTGGGTATATACAGAGAAGCTGGGTATATACAGAGAGGCTGGGTATATACAAAGGCTGGGTAAATACAAAGAGACTGGTATATACAGAGAGGCTGTTATATACATAGAGGCTGGGTAAATACAAAGAGGCTGGGTAAATACAAAGAGGCTAGGTATATACAGAGAGGCTGGGTATACAGAGAAGCTGGGTATACAGAGAGGCTGGGTATATACAGAGAGGCTGGGTATATACAGAGAGGCTGGTATATACAAAGAGGCTGGGTATATACAGAGAGGCTGGGTAAATACAGAGAGGCTGGTATATACAGAGATGCTGGGTATATACAGAGAGGCTGGTACATACAAAGAGGCTGGGTATATACAGAGAAGCTGGGTATATACAGAGAGGCTGGGTATATACAAAGGCTGGGTAAATACAAAGAGACTGGTATATACAGAGAGGCTGGGTAAATACAAAGAGGCTGGGTAAATACAAAGAGGCTAGGTATATACAGAGAAACTGGGTAAATACAGAGAGGCTGAGTATATACAGAGAGGCTGGGTATATACAGAGAGGCTGGCATATACAGAGAGGCTGGGTATACAGTTCCCCCCTCCCCCATGGTCAGCACTTACCATCTCAGGAGAGATTCGTGTGAGAAAGTTCCTCCCGATGCTATGATATGGGCGGAGCAAGGGAGGAGACTGTCTCTCACATTGATCTCCTGGCTCTGGCTGTGTCAGTGAGAGTGTCGTTGCTGTGCAGGAAGTGCGGTGTCCGGAAGCCTGTGAATCTCTCACAGAGTCCCCAGACCCCGGACCCGGGGCTATGGGCCCCAGATTCGGGGCTCCAGCCTCAATAGCCACCCCTTAACGACGCCTATGCCTAGCAGTATCCGAAATAGTACATTTTTTCTCTTTGAGATGGGCAAGATTTATAATAGATGTCTTAGTTGTAAGCTGTTTTTGTGTGTAACTGTAAACCCCCATACACATGATAGGACTTTGTACAAACTTACCCTTGGATTTTTGTACAAAGGGCGTTGGCCAGAAGTTTGTCTTGCATACAGATGGCAGGACATTTCCAGGCAACTTTCACCAAATCACGTGGTTTTTCAGCTCTTTACCACCACACTTTGGTCAACTTCTGTATTGTTGTCTGATATTGTGTCAATCTCGTCATTTTTTATCGGCGAGATTGACACCTTGCGAGCCGGGTTCACACTGGTGCGGGGATCCGACTTGGATCCCCGCCAATGCCAGGCACTGTGTTTGGTATGAATCGAGGGGGAATGACAAATTTTAAATAAAAAAACGGCATGGGTTCCCCTCCAGGGGCATACCAGGCCCATAGATCTGGTATAGATTTTAAGGGGAACTCCCTACGCCGAAAAAACAGCGAGGGGGTCCCCCCCACAATCCATAACAGACCGTTATCCGAGCACGCAGCCCGGCCGGTCAGGAAAAGGGGTGGGGACGAGCAAGCGGCCCCCCTCCTGAGCCGTACCAGGCCGCATGCCCTCAACATGGGGGGTGGGTGCTTTGGGGGAGGGGGTGCCCTGCGGCCCCTCCACCCCAAAGCACCTTGTTCTCATGTTGATGAGGACAAGGGCCTCTTCCCCACAACCCTTGCCGTTGGTTGTCGGGGTCTGCGGGCTTATCGGAATCCGGGAGCCCCTTTCATAAGAGGGCCCCCAGATCCCGGCCCCCCACCCAATGTGAATGAGCATGGGGTACATGGTACCCCTACCCATTCACCTAGGGAAAAAAAGTGTCAATATAAAGACACACTACACGGGTTTTAAAAGTAATTTATTAGGCAGCTCCAGGAGTCTTCTTCCGACTTTGGGGGTCTTCTTCTGACTTTGGGGGTCTTCTTCTGACTTCGGGGGTCTCTCAGGCCTCTTCTCCCTCTCTCCGATGTCGTCTCTGCGCTCTCTGGTTCTTCTCCGGTGCCTTCTTCCCTCTGCCGGCTCCTCCGCTATCTTCTGCTCTTTTGCCGCTCTTTTGCTAGTGGAGGAGCCCGGACATCTGGATCATCTTCTTCCCTCTTCTCTTCTAGAAATGTTGACACGACGCTCTCTCCGGCTGTAATGCTGTCTGTGCGCTCTGCTATGACTTATATAGGCAGTGATCCCGCCCCTTATGACATCACAGTCCTGGGGCATGCTGGGACTGTGAGGTCATAGGGGGGCGGGGTCACCGCCTATATAAGTCATAGCAGAGCGCACAGACAGCACTACAGCCAGAGAGAGCGTTGTGTCAACATCTCTGGAAGAGAAGAGGGAAGAAGATGATCCAGATGTCCGGGCTCCTCCGCTAGCAAAAGAGCGGCAAAAGAGCAGAAGATAGCGGAGGAGCCCGGCAGAGGGAAGAAGGCACCGGAGAAGAACCAGAGAGCACGGAGACGACACCGGAGAGAGGGAGAAGAGGCCTGAGAGAACCCCGAAGTCGGAAGAAGACCCCCAAAGTCGGAAGAAGACTCCTGGAGCTGCCTAATAAATTACTTTTAAAACCTGTGTAGTGTGTTTTTTTATTGACACTTTTTTTCCCTAGGTGAATGGGTAGGGGTACCATGTACCCCATACTCATTCACATTGGGTGAGGGGCCGGGATCTGGGGGCCCCCTTATGAAAGGGGGACTCCCGGATTCCGATAAGCCCCCTGCCCGCAGACCCCGACAACCAACGGCAAGGGTTGTCGGGAAGAGGCCCTTGTCCTCATAAACATGGGGACAAAGTGCTTTGGGGTGGGGGCCACAGGGCGCCCCCTCCCCCAAAGCACCCACCCCCCATGTTGAGGGCATGCAGCCTGGCATGGCTCAGGAGGGGGGAGCGCTCGCTCGTCCCCACCCCTTTTCCTGACCGGCCGGGCTGCGTGCTCGTATAAGGGTCTGGTATGGATTTTGGGGGGGACCCCCACACCGTTTTTTCGGCGTAGGGGGTTCCCCTTAAAATCCATACCAGACCTAAGGGCCTGGTATGCCCCCAGAGGGGAATTCCCCCTCGCGCTCGCCGCAATAGGAAAATGTGTTTTTCCTATTGCAGCCAGCGTGAGATGTACAGTATCCTGTCACCGAGAACCAGCGCGATGGGTTGAATGAATGAATGAGTGACTTGTATAGTGCTACCTATGCGAACTGAATCGCCCCAGGGCACTTTTTGCTGCCGGTGTCCATCTGCAGTATAGCGCGGTCCTTGCCCCATGGGGTCCTGACACGCTTACAAACACATACACATACAACATACACATATTTGGCCAATTTTTCGACAGGATCTAATTAACCTACCAGCATGTCTTTGGAGTGTGGGAGGAAACCGGAGTACCTGGAGGAAACCCACGCAGGCACAGGGAGAACATGCAAACTCCAGGCAGATGGTTTCGTGATCGGGATTTGAACCAGTGACCCTATTGCTGCTAGGTGAATGTGCTAACCACTACACCACTGTGCTGCCCTAATTTGGGGTTTGGGTTTGCGCTAGAAACATTCTCGCGGCCGCATACTGTAGTTTGTACAAAAGTCCGATGCTTTTGTGTACACACGATCGGACTTTGCTCCATCTGACTTTTGTTGCCGGAAAGTTTGTCCGTTCGCACAGCCAACAAAAGTCCAATGGAAACAGAAAAAGTTTGTCCGATGGAGTATACACATGGTTGGATGTTGCTCCAAAACAGCTAATTTGCATGCTTGTTGTCAAAAAGTCCAATCGTGTGTATGGGCCTTAACACTGTTTCTGTGAAAATGAAGAATTAAAAAAGAAAAAAAAAATCCTCTCATTCCCCATATGCCCACAGCAAAAATCGTCCCCCGCAAACAAAAACCAAATCCCCCCTCCTAGTACAAGTCCTCTACCCCTCAAATTTCCCCCCTGATCAAAAATCCTCTCCTCCCACTCCAAATCCCCCTCCGAGCACAAATTCTCCCCAATCCCCCATCTTAGCACAAATCCCCACCAAAATTTCCACTCCTAGCACAAACACCCCTAATCACCCCTGCTAGCACCAATGCCCCCCAAAAGAAACTTTCCCTCCTAGCACAAATACCCCTTCCCCCCTACCGTATTACCTTTTCTAGCACAAACCCCCGAAATTCCCCCTTCTAGCACAAATCTTATTCCCCCATCCCCCCTCCCAACACAAATTCCCTCAAACCACTACTTCTAGCACACTTCCCTAAAATTCCCCTTATTGAACAGCTCTTATCCCCTGCTGCCCCCCAAATTCTTCCTCCCCCTAACTTCCTTGTGGTGCCCAGGGCAGCCATCCCTCCAGCCCACCCCTTGTCCCAGCCCCGTGTACAGTATCTCCTTCTCATTTGTTGGGAACATGACGTTATATTGAGGAATGGAGATGGACCTTTCATATGGTGTACAGTATCTCCTCCTCATTTGTTGGGAACATGACGTTATATTGAGGAATGGAGATGGACCTTTCATATGGTGTACAGTATCTCCTCCTCATTTGTTGGGAACATGACGTTATATTGAGGAATGGAGATGGACCTTTCATATGTTGCACAGCGAGGTTCAGCAACCCGTTGATCACAATATACCCGTCGAGGGTGACAGTTGATTGACGATTCTGCTTTTCTGACCCCCCGACTGCTCCTCACACATTGCAGAGTGGCGCAGGGAAGGAACAGCCTGGTATGCTGCGCTGATTCCGGCCAGCTCTCTCTCATATCTAGGGCTGAAACGATTAATCAATATAATCGATAATGAAAATCATTGAGAATGATTTTCATTATCGATTAGTTGGTCTGCTAACGGTACGCACCTTCCTCCCTGCCAGTCCCGCCTCTGTCCAAGTCCTGCACAATCCTCTGTGTACAAGCCTGTGCTGCTGTATTCTCAAAGCGCGCGCTCATGTGACCTGGCATGTCCGCCTCTCCCCTCCTCGCTGACATTAGTGGGGTATTCTTTCTCAGCCCTGCCCACTGCCGAGAGAGAGAGAGATAGTGGCTTACTTAAATACAGTGAGTGAACTTTCTGTGAGGAAGGAGGGACGGGATTAGTGTCCCATCATTGGTGTTCCTGGAGGGGAAATAGTGCCCCATCATTGGTGTTCCGGGGGGAATAGTGCCCCATCATTAATATTCATGGAAGGGGGGAAATAGTGCCCCATCATTGGTGTTTCTGGGGGGGGAATAGTGGCCCATCATTGGTGTTTATGGGGGGGAATAGTGCCCCAACATTGGTGTTTCTGAGGGGGGGGGATAGTGCCCCAACATTGGTGTTCCTGGGAGGAAGTGCCCCATCATTGGTGTTCCTGGGGGGAATAGTGCCCCATCATTGGTGTTCCTGGGGGGGGAATAGTGCCCCATCATTGGTGTTCCTGTGGGGATAGTGCCCCATCATTGGTGTTCCAGGGGGGTGAATAGTGCCCCATCATTGGTGTTAATGGGGGGGGAATAGTGCCCAAATTATTGGTGTTCCTGGGGGGGGGGATAGTGCCCAAATCATTGGTGTTCCTGGGGGGAGGGGGAAATAGTGCCCCATCATTGGTGTCAGTTTGAGGAATACACAGACTTCTCCCTCTCACACTCCGATCTTGAGCTGCCACCTCTCCTTCCCACACTCCGGTCTGGTTCCTCCAGCCCGCTTTGGTCTGGTCCCTTTCCCCAGCCTACTCCCCCCCCTTTTGGGTTTGGCCCCTGGTCCAAACTCCCTTTCTATCGCAACCCCCCTCTGGTCCGGTTCCTCTCCCACATTCCTCTCTTCCAAATTCCCTCCCAACCTACTCCCTACGCCTGGTCTCCAAACTAGGTTACTCCCTCCCACTCTCCCATTCGGGGCCAGCCCCCTCAACTGCATTGTCAGTAATGAATGAGGAGTTTACTTTAGTAGTTATGTTGTGATGCAGTTTAAGTGCAGCACTCCATTTTTTCATTATTATTTGAAATAAACAAAAAAACGGCATGTTAATTTTTTTTTTTGTATGACTTTTTTCCAATTAATTGATTAATCAAAACAATAATCGGCCAACTAATCGATTATGAAAATAATCGTTAGTTGCAGCCCCACTCATGTCCATCCCAGGCGTTCGTGTGTGGCATCACATAGGATGGATGATAGAGGACGGCTGGCCAGGATCCGTGTGCCAGAAGAAAGAAGCAAAGTGTGTACTCGGCGCTTCCCATCTGTGCATGTGAGCAGTTTCTTCTCTCCTGTGAGCCCCTGTACACAAATCACTGCGCTACTGACTGACCTCATCCTCTGCCCTACTAATTGACACAGTCCACAGCCCTGCTAATTGACACCATCCACTGCCCTTCTAACATCATCCTCTTCCTTACTATCACCATCCACTACACTACTAACACCATCCATGGCCTTACTAACCGACACTGGAAAATTTGCAGTCATGTGAAGCACACAGTACAAGAAGCATGTGTTTAGTGAGAAATTATGAGCTGATCAATACTCCAGATGTGCCAACTCCAGTGCACCACCAATAAGGTCATACACCCTTACAGGTCCCAAAAGAACACAAAGGATGGAGATAACCAGCTTGGCGTAGATCACAACCCAGCACATGGCAAAGATGGAAACCACCACACTCTGCAAGGCGTTGCACACCATGGTTCCAGGCACGGTCCCTGGGGGGGTTCTGTTTTGCAGTGGGCCCTAACATAGGGGCCCAGCCATGTGCAAGCTACTCTTACTTACAAAACCTCTGTCATCAGCCACCACCATTCTCTCTGCCCTGAACTGGTTGCTCCTCCTTATCACGCTTCACTCCATGATTTCAAGACTTAACTGAATTGTACATTTTGTTCCCCAGTTCTCCCCAAAACACTGTAAGGCATCTTCTCTTCCAAAGTAACACAGATGACTACTCTTAACCAATAAGTTCTTTACTGAATAAAGTAATATTCACAGTTCTGTACAGGTTCCATGTTACAAGTACATATATGCGATATACAAAATCACAATTGCATTTCCACTCTCTCTAATAACACGGTACTGTATTTGGCTGTGTGGCGCTCTCCATAACTTTTTACAGCTTAGTTGCATCCAAGTAAATGGCATCAAAAGTCCAGTCCTCAAAACATGACACAATGATTCTCCCGAAGGTCAGGGGGGGTGCGGGGGTCCCAGATGCCTCTATATACCATAAGGCAGCAGTACTTGTGCGTATGGTGGATTGGCTCCACCACTCTTCCTCCAAACTTTGGGTTCAATTAGAGATATATCTTAAAGAGGTTGATCTTTGCGCCCTGCCGTGGACTCCTACAGCTCGGCGTGGGGACAGCACACTTTCTGCTGCTCTTACTCGTCAAACTCTCCAGATTTGGGACCGCATGATCTCAGCGAGTAAATTGTCTAAAATCCAGGGCCCAATGACCCCTCTTTTTGGGACCCCGGCCTTCCCCCCAGCAGCAAATAAGTTGAGATTTGGACCCTGGAGTAGGGATAGCCATAGACGTTTAGCACAGGTCTTACGCGCTGACCCATCTTTGAGAACGGACATACCTATTCGGAAGGACTTAGGGCCCTCAACAACATGGTTACAAAGGGGTCAAATAATGTCATACATACGTTCTTTCCCCTCCATCTCAGAGATACTGGCCGACCAATCAGACTTCGACGAGCTGCTTCTACAACCGGACCCGCCAATACATGTAGTATCACTGTTGTATTCCCTACTATTGAACGAATACGCCCCTGACCTTCCAACATATACACAGAAATGGGAAACTGAGCTACAACACTCCATCTCCCCCACTGATTGGCAAAAAAGCTTTATCCTAACGCATAGGATTTCCCTGGCAACTAAGAACCAAGAAAAAGGATTTGTTAACGAGGTTGTACAGATGCCCAGTGGATATTAAACGGTTTAACCCCTCTCTGACAGACGTGTGTTGGAGATGCCTGTCCTCTAGAGGGACAATGCTTCACATCTGGTGGGCTTGCCCCCCAATCTGGAAACTATGGCAAAAGGTCTTTGATCTTTACTGCAGGCTGATGGCGACATCAATCAAGCCCACACCAGAGATAGCCTTATTATCTATACTCCCGGGCCCCCTCAAGTCGATTAAAAAAGATGTACTGCGCCACTTTCTGGCAGCAGTTAGGACGGTAATCCCACGACATTGGAAAACGGCAGATGTGCCCTCCTTGGGTGAATGGGCTGTTGAAGTAGACCAAAAAAAAGATCTGGAGCGTCTGTTGGCGCAGGAGGCGGAGAAAGAGGAGCAGTTTTCCGCCACCTGGGCCTCGTGGTCAATGTTTCGCTATTCTGATGAATTCTCCTTATGAGTCAGAGATACCCCACCCTTACCCGCCGATTAGCCATGCTGGAGTGCCTAGTACCTCAGGTACCATTCCTTACTTCTATTCTCGATCTTATTTCTGAATTTTTCCGTTTTCCTTTCGTTAAGTACTGAACCAATCACTCACACATATAGTTAAAGATCATATCTTTGGAATAGTTAAATGATTTGATTATCTATAATAGGTGAATAAAAGATCCCTACAGCACTCTAATTTGTTGAGAAGGAGCCCTCAGATAACACCAACATGCAAAACCACAAGGTTCAATATATGTTGGCTCCCACTCGCATATTATTCTTCTCCTATATCAAAGAATTCATTAAAATAACATGATATACCAGTAGTTCACCTAAAGATGCATATTAAAATGATCACTCCTGTATATACATGGTTAAGGTACACTTCGCTAATCTATGCATACTATCTAAGATGTTGCACTGTAAAGAACGATATTTTTCTGTTATATTTTTTGTGTTCTTACTTTTGAAATAAACTAAGATTGAAAGAAAAGTCCAGTCCTCAGAACCCATCCAGGGGTCCCACTAAGGAGAAACTCCACCACACAGTTCAGTTCACATCGTTACAGGGTCCTCACTGATCACCCCCCCCCCCCCCCCCCCAAACGCGGATAGACCCCAAGGTCTGGTCTCCTACATATATCACTTCAGAAGCAGGAAGTGACACAGGCAGGGGAAGGCACATCACAGCACAAAGTGTTAACCCTTCACACACCACACATTAACCCTTTATTAGACAAACACATATTTAACCTGCCTACAGAACGATGTGAAGATCTGATAATTATCCAACATTTTCCATAAACTGTAATCCTTGAACTCAGAAGTAAAATGAGACTGTGACCTGTTTCCTCCATAGTGTCTGTTATTTACTTGTGCTGATAGGTAGAGAAAGGTCCTCCTGTTCACTTTTCATAATCATCCCGACCTCCTCCGTGGACGGCTGATCACCCCCCACATACGTCTCTACTTTTTCTTTAACCTCAGTTTTTATATTAATTCGTTCTTCACACTGAACCAAAAATAATGGAAAACATCTACTAAAGTCAACTCAAGGCAGATATAAAAGACACAAAGGACACATCATTCAGTATGCACCCTCCGTTGGAAGAACACAAGGAGAAAGAGGACCCGCAATAACATGTGACTAGGCTTAAGAAATGTATATTAAAAAAAATAAGAATATGGGGGTAAAAATGTAGGGTGCTCAAAGGAGGTAGAAACGGGGATAGGGAGTGTGGGTAACAAAGGTTGCACTGCTGTAGAAGTAAAGCAAGAGACTACACAGAATAACATAATTTCATGGCTTACAATATATATTTAGGTCTAAATGCCCAGTCCTACCTACCTGATGATGGTGAGGGATGGTGTGATCCTCTTGCATGGAGTCCCAGGAACACAGAGGAGGGGGAAATCTCTCACACTAAACCCCAAAGATGAAAGAACAATAAAAAATAGAGCAAGAGATTTAATAGAAAAATATCATCTCATAGTTTTGGATAATTTTGTGTTGCAATTTCTCAGTCTCATCTACCTGATGATGGTGAGGGATGGTGTGATCTTCTGTGGAATCCCGGGAATACAGAGGATCATCCTCTACCATAGACTGCTGATCCCCAAACATCTCTTCTTTTTCCACTTTAACCTCAACTTTGATGTCTTTCAGTTCTTCACCTTAAACTCTCCTAAATATAGAGCCATTTATCCAACTGTCCATCCAGAGCTTCTGATTTATAAACCAGATACATCGTAAATATTGAGCCATTTATCCAACTATGCATCTGGAGTTGATGGATTGTAGAACAGACACATAATAAATATTTGGGGGCTACCCCAGAATAGCCAGTTGCAAGAAAAAGGGAAGGTTTGGACTATCTCGGTACCTCAAAGATTGTGAGAAGATATATAATGAAAAATAAAATTTGTTCTAGTTCTAGAGTGAGGGAGAGTCCATACAGCTCCCATCATCTCCTCGTCCTCCTAGGTTTTGCTGTGAAGTGCTCTGCCTCCTCATCTATACTATTTTTTGCAGATTGAGCCTGAACCTAGAGCCAGAGGTGCACTTTGGTTCACCAAAACACAAGCTGACAACAGTACAAGCCAGTTACTACACTAGTCCGAGAGAGGAAAATGTAGTAGCTGACAGTTTCACTCTTTGTGCCCTAAATAGCTGCTGGTGGATGTCTTCCTCAATCTGCAATAAACAGAAGAGATAAGGAGGCAGAATGCAACAGAATGGAGAGGAGGTGGGGCTCAGTGCTGGCTATGTTTCCCCTATAGGGACGCCCCTATTTTAAGCTTCAAGGGGAAGGTGGAGCTGCAGCCAGCACTTACAGAAAAATATTTTTTTTGTGTACGGGGCAGGGGGGAAATCTGTAGAGGGAACAATCTGAACAGGGAGGTGGTAGTGTGAGCAGGGTGGGCTGTGCATGCAAGAGAAAAGGGGGGGTATACAGGGGGGGGTGTACAGGAAGTGGTGAAGTATGTGCAGGAAAAGGTGGGCAAAGTGTGCAAGAGGGGGTTGTGTACAGGAGAAAGGGGGGCACTGTGCACAGGAAGGGTGGCATTTTATGCAGGGAGGAGAGGCAGTGTGTATAGGGAGCAAACTGTGCACAAATAAGGAGCGCAATGGAAGCATAAAGAGAGATGACAACAGGCAGAGAAAACCATTTGACATACATGTTCCTGCAGCCTACTGCCAAGTTGGCTGCAGTGATGGGCATTTTGATGAGGTCTGCTACTGTACTTGGGTGCCAGATAAGGAAAAGGAGGAAAGTGAGGGAGAGGCACATCGGTGAGGCACGCAGTCAACACATGTGCTGTAGACTGCACTATGGTACAAATGTGTTGACTCATTCTTGGAAAAACTAGAAAACACTTTCCTTTTTTAGTTGCAATCTACTTCTTCTATCTTAGAAAAAGCTTTGCTAAAAAGGAAGAAGAAATCCTGAGGAAAAAGGGATTTTCTAATAAGCTAATTTATGCTTTATTGAACAACAGAAAGAAGGTGAGAAGCCATCTACTTCAAACTTGGAAATGCTATAACTCTTGGCGTACATGTAATGCCGCGTACACACGGTCGGACTTTCCGGCATACTTGGTCCGGCGGACCAGAGTGTGCCGGACAATCCGCCCGTGTGTGGGCGGCGGCGGACTTTTCCGGCGGACTTCTTCCCAAAAGCCCGCCGGACCTAGATTTTAAACATGTTTTAAATCTTTCCGTCGGACTCAGTTTCGGGCGGAAAGTCCGCTCGTGTGTGTGCTGGTCCGACTGAAAGCCCGCTCGTGTGTAGGCTGGTCCGACAGACCAAATACGACACGAGGGGATGGTATTGCATCTCGCGCTCGCTGCAATAGGAAAAACAAATCTTCCTATTGCGGCGAGCGCGGGGCATACCAGGCCCTTAGGTCTGGTATGGATTATAAAGGGGAACCCCGCTACGCCGAAAAAACGGCGTGGGGCCCCCCCTAAAATCCATACCAGACCCCGATCCGAGCACGCAGCCTGGCCGGTCAGGAAAGGGGGTGGGGACGAGCGAGCGCCCCCCCCCCTCCTGAACCGTACCAGGCCGCATGCCCTCAACATGGGGGGGTGGGTGCTTTGGGGGAGGGGGGCGCCCTGCGCCCCCCCCCAAAGCACCTTGTCCCCATGTTGATGAGGACAAGGGCCTCTTCCCGACAACCCTGGCCGTTGGTTGTCGGGGTCTGCGGGCGGGGGCTTATCGGAATCTGGGAGCCCCCTTTAATAAGGGGGCCCCCAGATCCCGGCCCCCCACCCTATGTAAATGAGTATGGGGTACATGGTACCCCTACCCATTTACCTAGGAAAAAAGTGTAAGTAATAAAACACACTACACAGGTTTTTAAAATATTTTATTAAACAGCTCCGGGGGGGGGATCTTCCTCCGGCTTCGGGGGTCTTCTTCCGGCTTCGGGGGTCCCTCCGCTTCATCTTCTCCCGGCGTCCGGTTGGTTCTTCTCCGCTCTCCGGCCTCTTCTCCCGGTGTCGCAGGTCTTCGGCCGGCCCCTCCGCTCTCTTCATGTAGCTCTATTGCGAGCGGAGGTCCGGACTTCTGGGCTTCTTGGCTTCTTGGCTTCTCTTCTCTTCCCCCAGATGTTGACACGATGCTCTCTCCGGCTGGACTGGTCTCTGAGGGCTGCGTTGTGACTTATATAGGCGGAGACCCCGCCCCCATATGATGTCACAGTCCCTGGGCATGCTGGGACTGTGACGTTTTAGGGGGCGTGGTCGACCACGCCCCCTAAAACGTCACAGTCCCAGCATGCCCAAGGACTGTGACATCATATGGGGGCGGGGTCTCCGCCTATATAAGTCACAACGCAGCCCTCAGAGACCAGTCCAGCCGGAGAGAGCGTCGTGTCAACATCTGGGGGAAGAGAAGAGAAGAGAAGCCAAGAAGCCAAGAAGCCCAGAAGTCCGGACCTCCGCTCGCAATAGAGCTACATGAAGAGAGCGGAGGGGCCGGCCGAAGACCTGCGACACCGGGAGAAGAGGCCGGAGAGCGGAGAAGAACCAACCGGACGCCGGGAGAAGATGAAGCGGAGGGACCCCCGAAGCCGGAAGAAGACCCCCGAAGCCGGAGGAAGATCCCCCCCCCGGAGCTGTTTAATAAAATATTTTAAAAACCTGTGTAGTGTGTTTTATTACTTACACTTTTTTCCTAGGTAAATGGGTAGGGGTACCATGTACCCCATACTCATTTACATAGGGTGGGGGGCCGGGATCTGGGGGCCCCCTTATTAAAGGGGGCTCCCAGATTCCGATAAGCCCCCGCCCGCAGACCCCGACAACCAACGGCCAGGGTTGTCGGGAAGAGGCCCTTGTCCTCATCAACATGGGGACAAGGTGCTTTGGGGGGGGGGGCGCAGGGCGCCCCCCTCCCCCAAAGCACCCACCCCCCATGTTGAGGGCATGCGGCCTGGTACGGTTCAGGAGGGGGGGGGCGCTCGCTCGTCCCCACCCCCTTTCCTGACCGGCCAGGCTGCGTGCTCGGATCGGGGTCTGGTATGGATTTTAGGGGGACCCCACGCCGTTTTTTCGGCGTAGCGGGGTTCCCCTTTATAATCCATACCAGACCTAAGGGCCTGGTATGCCCCGCGACGGGGCTAGCAAGGTGTCAATCTCGCCGATAAAAGCGGCAAGATTGACATCCTTTTCTAGTCCCGTCGCACCTGAGTCACGTTCAAAATGAACGGACTTGTCCGTGTGTGGGCAAGTCCGTTCATTCTGAAAGTCCGCCGGAACTCCGGCGAAAGTCCGTCGGAAAGACGGGCGGACTTAGCCCGCCGGAAAGTCCCGGCGTGTGTGGGCAAGTCCGTCCGTTTTAAAGTCCGGCGCACCTGGCGGACAAAGTCCGTCGGAAAGTGTGCCGGACCAAGTAGGATAGAAAGTCCGCTCGTGTGTACGCGGCATAAGGGTTTTCACCTGGAGGACAAAGCTTCCATCCTTGAGTTTCTTCTTGATAGAATGGAGAAAGGATTGGCAGACAGCACTCTTAAGGTGCAGGGGGCTGATTTTTTTTGTAATAGCCATATTGTTCCTGCTACTTTCAGCGCTCACTTGCGGTCTGACACTGCTACAACATCAATTTGTTGTTTTTGAAAAAACTACCTAATAAAGACTTTTTTTGGACTGGAAACCAACCATATTGGGTTGCTGCTGCAAATTGTTACATATGTAATATATTTGATGAGGTAACATGTTATCACCGATGCTGTCCCTGAGCATTGTAATGTTCTCCTTTGCCCCAGTTACGACGTATCTTCAGACGAAACACATAGGGCGGAGTTTCAGCTGTGACATCATCCCATGGGGTGTTCAATGTGGGAGTTTTTTTACATGCTGTTTGACTTTTTTATCCATGTGAGTAGATGTACGATTTTATTAATATGTCTTTTACTGCACCATGAGCGATTCTCTCTTCCTCTTTTAAATGCTGTCTTCTTTGTGACTGAGCCGTGGACTGCCTCTTTAATCTATTGTGAAGAACGGCTCTCAGTGGCGTCTTGAATTAGTGGAGATGCACGCATACCTTCCATACATTTGGGCAGCAAGCTGTGGGAGTGGAGGCTCTAATCCTACCATCCGTTTGCCGGGACAGCATATTACAGATGTGGAGGCCGACTTCCATTTACATACCCATTAAGGCAAGTGGAGGCTTACACTCATTTATCTATCCATCCATCCAGCTATTAAGTAGTTTAATTGGAGGTTGCAGTTTCTATCCATCCATCCATTGGTGGGATGTTCCCCTCATAAGAGCTGTTAGACCTCTTTGGAAGCAGAATCTGTGTTACACATTTGGGGTGCCCTTGTGGAGATTTTTGAAGAGGATTTTTTATCTATGAATTGTGTTTTTGTTGAATTATACCTTTTGAAAGACTTTCACTGGCAACATTTATTTGCACTGAACTATTTCTCTTTTTTCTTCTTCATTTTGATAGCGATGAGACTTTTTGATTTGGATTTATTTTGATTGATTTGCAGCACATTTGAAATTATTATTTACAGTATATGACGATGCAGCACATGTTTGGGTTTATATTCTTTCTAGTGTGAAAAATTAGTGCAGCTGTCAGACTTAGAATTTGTTTTGATGACACTTTAGCACAGGATTGTTTTTCTAAATGTTCTATGAAACCATGTACAGTTTAAATGCATCCCCTAAGCATGCAGTTTAACCCCTTAGCACTGGCCTTATGCATATATGCGGCCTCTCAACGCCTGGTGCTTGGCGCAGAGGGGCCGCATAGTTGCGTGTATTGCTGCTCAAACAGCTGTGCCGGCACCTAACCGAAAGCTCAAGTTTTCGGATCACATGACCGCCAATCTTAAGCTCCGCCTCTCGGCATCATAAACCTCTTAAAGGGCCAGGAGGCGCCAGCGTGAAAAGGTTAAAGGATTTTTGCTTTTTTAATATCGACCTTTAGGCTGCCTGAAAAGACCCTCTTCCTACAGAAAAATGGTTTTTAACATTTTTTTTAGCATTGATACAAATTCCTCAGGCTCTGTGTTTGACAATCTCTTAAAAATAGAAAATGATAAATCTGCGCGAAATGGTATAGATGCGTAATTGAGCTGCTGAACACTAGGGTCAAAGAACAAATCCCTAAACACAATAAAATATCAGATAGTGCAGCGCTAAAATCCAAATAGAAAATAAAAAACATAAAATCAGTCCATAAAAGAGATCAATATCTTCAAGTGCGAGCGGACACCCGTAAGCAGAGAAGTGATTCAGGCAGCCCTCCACCAAAGGATAAGATGGCCTCTCACCTGAGGGAATGGACCCTTGAATTACAGAGGGTCAAAAATTGCCTTTTAAATGTGATCACACAAGGTGCAGCATCTGTAGTGAGTTCTACATTTTAGCTTTTTTAATAAAGATTTTCCTGACGGATGCCTACAGATGCTTGACAATCCCTTGCCTATTAGCCCAAAAAATGGTCATTACTGATGTCTAAGATTCAGCTTCAGGATTCAAACTTCTTTAGAATTTGCTGAATCAAGCAGGTACATCTGGCTCATTATTATACAGTATTTATATAGCGCCAACAGTTTGCACAGTGATTTAATATGTTAGGGCAGACAGTACAGTTAAAATCAGTGGTGGCTGGTGCTAGAGGAGTTTGGGGGGGGCGCGGACGAGCACTCAACTTATGGGCAGAACCCTCCAGCGGTCTTGTTTCACCTGGTTCCCGGCGCTGCGGCTTTGTGGATCCGGTCTTCTTTTCGGGTTCTGGGTCTTCGGTCTCCTGTACTGATTGGATGAGGCGGGAAGCTGGAAGCCGAGTGTTGATTTGCTGGTATCGCAGGGTGACCCTAATTGGCCTGTTTCATGTTGTCCTCGGGGCGTAGAGCACTGCACCCCAAGGACAACATGAAACAGGCCAATTAGGGCCTTGGGCTCTGTTCAAGTGCTTGTGAGGGGGTGACAAACCTGGTGGAGACCTGTTGGTCCGGCGCCCGACACAGTGCACAGCTACACACACACACACAAGCAGGCTAGGGGGGCAGATTGTGTGGGCTGGGGGAGGGCAGCACCCCTGCACCCCTTGTGGACTGGCCACCACTGGTTACAATACAATTCAATACAGGAGGAATCAGAGACCCAACCCTCTTTATATATGGCAAAACAAAAGAATGAAAAACAAAGTGAAATTGATGCACAAATTTACAAAATACACATAGTAATTGTGTGTGTGTATATATATATATATATATATATATATATATATATATATATATATATATAAATTTTTAACAATATTCTAAAATGGTTACCAATATACACAGAACTCATTTATTTAATATCGTTCTTATCCCTTCAAAGTAAACTTACACATTTGACATCACTGTAAATCATTCTGGTCTAGTCTAGCCCAGCCCATTGAATTATGGCATCTCAAGCATATGTCAGGCAAAGTTGGATTGATATGGTGAAGGACATCTGGACATCTATACCAACGGATACAAGTTTAGGTGGTCTTTTCCTGGGTTTTACCACCAACAGAAATTTTATGAGAGAGAGTAAATGCTTTCTCCCAAGCCTCACTGCTGAATTTTGAGCCTAATCCTCTTTCCCAAGTACTGTAGCTGTAAAAGGTGAGAGATTGGGGTGAGTAGAAGTGGACAATATTGAGTAAATTTGGGAAATTGAGTGTGGTTGCGGCAAGTCACATAACAATAGTTTCTCTAAAGGGAGTAGAATGAGAAACCAAACTGCGTCTGTCCGGCAAAGATTGGATGAAAGAGGTGAGTTGTTGGTTCAAGATCCAAGTCTGTATTCCAGGCAAATTAGAGATAATATTGAGGAAGGCCAAATAGAGAATGGGGCAGAAGAAAATATTGACGCTGGCAAGCTTTATTGCGGGGACCAATTACTGATCTATGCATACCAATGGGAAAAGACAGATTGTCAAATCATGGTGTACTTGAGCCTAGCTATGCAGAGATATTAGAAGTAGCAATACACTTATTCCACAAAATTAGAGTTTCGTCTTTAGGTGGGAAAACAAAACCTGCATCCTTCTGCTTATTATGTAAGACCCATGGGAGAGCCCAGAGATCAAGTCGATATAAAGACTGCTCAATCTGTTGTGGAACCAGTGGAGAAGCCTCGCCAGGACTGATGCTTGACAACAAAGTGAAATGTCTGGGGCACCAACGTCAGTTGAGGTTGTATTGAAATCCACACAAAAGTAGTAAATAGTTTCTGAAATTTTATTTTATTTTTTAAAAAGGAAGGTGGGCTCCAAATTGAGATAGTTTGAAACAGATACAAAAATCTGTCAATGGTGTCTATTGTCCAAGAGCATTTATCCTTCCAAACCAGGACAGTGTCTTCCTTTCCCGATTTTTGATCTCTCTACAGTCTTATGTCAATATTCTATACAGTCTTACAATATTCAGAGAAAAGTGATGAGACAAATCAGATAGAATAGGCCCCGCATTGCTACCGGAGCACCCCGGCCTGTCAGAGCGCTATCCCTGGCTCAGTATCCAGCGAGCATCCAGCTACGTCAGAGGCGAGTAGCAGTGGTGACCTTATCCCTCGTGCCATACACGGCGGCCATTTACTACTTTACTTTAGACCAGGCCGGCTTCATGCCGGGAAGGAACACCTTATTCAATCTCAGAAAACTGTTCATAAACATGCAAGCACATCACAATAATGTTGGAAAGAGGGTAGTGGTAACGCTCGACACGGCCAAGGCAGTCGACTCGGTAGAGTGGAACTGCCTGTGGAATTGCCTGGCACAATACGGCTTTGGCCCCAAATTGCTTAGATGGATCTGTTTACTATACCAGGCCCCAGTAGCCAGAGTAACAGCTAACGGATGGCAGTCAGATACCTTTGAATTATCCAGAGGCACCAGACAGGGCTGCCCTCTATCCCCCCTACTATATGCCTTGGCCACAGAACCTCTAGCAATATCTTTCAGATGCAACCCATCGATACAGGGCTTACGCGTAGGCGATCTAGAAGAAAAAAAAAGCATGTACGCTGATGACACGCTACTTTATCTAGGTCCCTCTCTGGCTGAGGCCCTATGAACAATTGAACACTTTGGCTCATTTTCCGGACTCAAGATCAACTGGGAGAAGTCACAAATTCTCTCACTTGATTTTGCTCCCCAAACTGAACTACAGACCCAATTACCCCTACAGCGAGTCAATAGTATCAGATACCTGGGGGGTGAGCGTAACTAGGTCACCGATCGATTATGTCTCTCTAAATGTGGAACCAGGAAGGAAGGGCTGAGCCCAGCCCTGACATTAGCATCCCAACTATCCCAATTGTTCCATATAGACAAGACGGACAGGAAGCGATTCACTTCATTCCTGTGCCCTACCTGGGCTCAACTGACAACAGACCCCATTTGCACCATAGCAGCAGGCATCGAAAATAGTACCAAACAAGAAGAACATAACTCCCTCCTAACCCACTACAGAAAGATATGGAGACTGCCTCTATCAAACTAGATATACCCGTACATAATGACTACTCTCCCATCTGGCATAATAGAGAGCACTCCAAAAACTCTTGATTGTGCCAGATTCGGAGGCTTGGTGTAGAAGTAGAATTTTCTACCTCTCACGCTTACTCACTGCTGGCACATTAAAAACTTTTAATGCATTAAAACTAGAATACACCCTCCCAAATCGCATGTTCTTCCGATTCCTACAAGTCCAACATGCTATTCAATCCCAATTCCCAGAATCGATACCTGGTCCCGCCAGGGCTGGACTTATCATTGGGCTTGAGTAGGCTCAAGCCCATGGGCCCTGCCTAATAGGGGGCCCCGCGGGCAGGGCTGGATCCACGGCAAACTCCTGCCCGCTAGCCAGCCCGGTCCGCCGGCACGGCTGCTTATTATTTAACGGGGACCGATCAAGCTTGTGTACTCTCACTTCCTGGTAGCGGTGGAACGCAAGATAGGGCCTCCCATGTCTTGCATCATTTCCGGCTGATTACATCACGTCCACCCTATCGTGCATTCCACCGCTACCAGGAAGTGGGAGTACACAAGCCTGATCGGTCCCCGTGAAATAAGCAGCGGTGCCAACGAAATGGGTTGGCTAGCGGGCGGTAGTTTGCCCCCCCCTGAATGTTAGAAATCATGGGGCCCCCGTACATCCTACCTGATGGGGCCTCCTTTGACCCGGTGGCAGGCGACATGACAAGTGACCCCCCCAAGATCAGCTGGCAAGTGACACCCTGCATCCCCTGGCAAGTGACACCCTGCATCCGCTGACAAATGACGTGGCAAGTGACACCCTGCATCCGCTGACAAGTGACACCCTGCATCCGCTGACAAGTGACGTGGCAAGTGACACCCTGCATCTGCTTGCAAGTGACGTGGCAAGTGACACCCTGCATCCGCTGGCAAGTGACGTGGCAAGTGACACCCTGCATCTGCTGACCAGTGACGCGGCAAGTGACAATCCGCATCTGAAGGCAGGTGACGTTGGTAAGTGACACGCTCAGGCTCCGACTGATTCTGCTTATGGTGAGTTAAACTATTTTATTTTATATAACAATGTAATAATAGAAATTTTGCACTTCAATCATTTTTTTTGCGATACAGCACTGCGTCGATTTAACTGACAATTGCGCAGTTGTGTGATGCTGTACTCAAACACTCGAGAGCCGCCGAGAGGACCTGAGAGCCGCCGAGATACACAGGACTCTGTATCTCGGCGGCGCCATTTTTAAACTTCAAGACTGCAATGACAAGGCTGCAAATGACACTGGACAAAGCTACAGATGGATGGACAAGGCTGCAGATGGATGGACAAGGCTGCAGATGGACGCTGTGCAAGGCTGCATTGATGGGCATTTAAATGTAAGTTTTTTCCTTAAACTTCCCTCCTAAAAGTTTTTTTCCTTAAACTTCCCTCCTAAACTTGGGGTGCGTGTTATACGCCGGCGCATGTTATACGCCAATAAATACGGTAATGTATAGAAGGTAGGGCCCGAAAGCAACTCAAGCCCAGGGGCCCCCACCACCTTTAGTCCTGCCCTGGGTCCCGCGCACAATCCTATAATGGCAGTAGTCAAAAGCGATGACCCCCAGAAACCAATATCATTATTCGATAACATGCTACATACTCCCTCGTCAATGAAAATAGCCTATAATATAAAAACACGGTGGGAGGGAGACCTGGGGAACCTAGAAGACGAAGACTGGAATGAGGCAATGGACACATACAAAGCTGTCTCACCCAAACTATCTGACAGATTAACCCAAAATATACATTCTACACCGTACATACCTTACACCGGTAAGAATGGCTAAATTTAATCAAGGACAACCTTCCACATGTCTATTATGTAATCAAGAAACAGGCACATTCTACCACCTCCTTTGGTCCTGCCCATACATGCAGGGATTCTGGAAACAGGTGGTAGATTTCCTCCATGACAACATGGGGTCCCTGTAGACTCTAGACCCCAAACCGTCCCTACTGGGTATTTTCCCAGACACTGACAAATATACAAAAATGTGTTTGCATGAGACACTATTCTCTGCCCGGAAAACAATCGCTAAACTTTGGATGAGGCAGGCTCCCCCCAGACTGACTGGAAGACTGATGTAAACATCACATCGCCCTACAAAAAGTTCATCTACATTAACCGCTTTTACCCCCTTCCTGACCAGAGCACTTTTTGCGATTCGGCACTGAGTCGCTTTAACTGACAATTGCGCGGTCGTGCGACATTGCACCCAAACAAAATAGACGCCTTTTTTTTTTTTACCACAAATAGAGCTTTCTTTTGGTGGCATTTGATCACCTCTGCGATTTTTATTTTTTGCGCTATAAACAAAACAAGAGCGACAATTTAAAAAAAAAATACTCCAAAAATATATAAAAAAGATTTTTTTCCCCCAGTTTAGGCCGATGTGTATTCTACATATTTTTAGGTAAAAAAAAAAAAAAAAATTGCAATAAGCGTATGTTGATTGGTTTGTGCAAAAGTTATAGCGTCTACATAATGGGGGATAGATTTATAGTATTTTTTATTTTTTATTTTATTAGTAATGGCGGCGATCTGCGATTTTTATCGGGACTGCGACATTATGGCGAACACATCGCACACTTTTTACATTATTTTGGGACCATTGTCATTTATACAGCGATCAGTGCTATAAAAATTCACTGATTACTGTGTAAATGACACTGGCAGTGAAGGGGTTAACCACTAGGGGGCGATGAAGGGGTTAAGTGTGTCCTAGGGAGTGATTCTAACTGTGGGGGGATGGGCTACCACTGACATTACAGCGATCACTGCTCCTGATGACAGGGAGCAGTGAGCTCTGTCATGTCACAAGGCAGAAAAGGGAAATGCCTTATTTACACTTCCTCGTTCTGTGGCTCCGTGACACGATCGCTGGGAGACCGGCGGACATCGAGTCCGCCGGTCCCGTGGGCATTATCACACTGTATGCGGCGCTTCTTAAAAGGGGATGTAGAAGTATGCCCATTTGCCCACCGCTGCCATTGTGCGACGTATATCGGCGTGCTGCAGTCGGCAAGTGGTTAATAGAGGATGCCCTGCAAAATATAACAAACTTTGGGACCGCTGCATCTGACACATATGCAAGGGTGTTGCTAGGTCTACAAAAGATCTGAGGCTAGAGCCCATAGCAGCGTAGTAAAGAAAGTCATACACTTGGGCGGGCATACACATGTGTATACAGCAATATATGTGTGTGTATATATATCCCCAGAGAGCCCCCCCACTTACATCAGGGTCCCCAGAGAGCCCCCCACTTACATCAGGGTCCCCAGAGAACCCCCCTTACATCAGGGTCCCCAGAGAACCCCCCCTTACATTAGGGTCCCCAGAGAGCCTCCCCCTACATCAGGATCCCCAGAGAGTCTCCCCCTTGCATCAGGGTCCCCAAAGAGCCCCCCACTTACATCAGGATTCCCAGACAGCCCCCCTTACATTTGGGTCCCCAGAGAGCCTCCCCCTTAAATCAGGGTCCCCAGAGAGCCTCTCCCTTAAATCAGGGTCCCCAGAGAGCCTCCCCCTTAAAATCAGGGTCCTCAGAGAGCCTTCTCCTTAAAATCAGGGTCCCCAGAGAGCCTTCCCCTAAAATCAGGGTCCCCAGAGAGCCTTCCCCTTGCATCAGGGTCCCCAGAGAGCCTCCCCCTTACATCAGGGTCCCCAGAGAGCCGCCCACTTAAATCAGGGTCCCCAGAGAGCCTCCTCTCCCCTTTGGGACCCCTGCTATAGCCCCAAAAGCCACCCCCTAGCAACGCCACTGCACATGTGTATAGCACTACAGAATACGCCTCCCTCTGTCATGTACCGCCCAGCTGGGCCCGGGTCATACGTACTGCTTTCCTCAAGTAAATATAATCGTAAAAGTAGGCTGATGCTTTTAACAAAAAAAACAAATGTGCTAATACAAAGCAACAGCTTCTGTAATCGATCAGGAACTTTACGTGTTACCTATATACTGTATGTTATATGTGGAATGACTGTACTGAACAAAGAAAAACGTTTGTGCATTGGAAAATTGTATACTTTTGGAAATAAAAACGTTTATTTAATTTAAAAAAAAGTTACTAAAATGCATGAGGGAGAAAAGATGGTGAAGAAAAGATGAAGAAGAAGAATAGATGCTGGCAGAAGGGCACAGAGTCACTGGAATGGGATACCAACAGGGGAACATGACAATCACAGGAGCAGGCTCTGGGGGTTCAGGCTGAAATTACTGATGACATGGGGGAACTGCTGAGACACAGAGGAGCTGGACAGGCACTAGAGACAGTACTGAGAGGAACAGGAAAACACTAAACAGATCACCTGGGAACACAGGGCGTCTTGTAGCTGGTAGGTGCACGTTGATCAAAAAGTGAGCAACTGCTTTTTCACCCTTTAAGACAATGCCACCTCTGTGATTGGCTGCAACTCTGGAGGAAGCAGGCGGACACAGAGGGCATGACCTGCAGTTGGAGCATGGATCAGATAAGTGTGACATGACACACAATCCTTTCTACAGTTGTTAAGGTTAAGAGCTTCAATCGAGCTCAAGGTTATCTGCTGCTGTCTCTAATTGGAAAGTGTGGATATGCATGCATATAGAAGTAAACACTCTGAGACACGCTCAGCACGATTACTTGTTACACTTCTAATTTATTCGAGGCGGTGCTAATGTTTTATATACAAAAATATGTCATTGCTATGTTAGTCTAATGGGTACATCTCATTGGTTAAGATAGAACAGAAAATGGAGAAACTTCATGTCAAGGTTTGGTTGTTGCTGGTTCTGTCTCCAGTTCCGCATTCTTCTGATATGTGGGATGCAGGGTGTATCCGCCATTTTTAGAAGATAAAGAAACAGAGCAAATCTGTATACTTATATAATGAGTAAGGAGAAAAAACATGTATACACATAAGAAAATAGACATTTTCAGATTATTATTATCTACATTACATTCCTTCACAGTCCCCCCTAAAATGGCTATTTTCTCTTTTCTGTCCCTAATACTAAAGGTCCTACTTCGCCTGGCCCATTTTCCCCAGCAACTCTTTTAGGCTGTATATAGAGTTAGGCAGCAACTTGTTCACTACCCTCCTCGATACAGCTGGAGAGGTGCAGTCAGGCGCTATCTATCCCTAAAACCCTATAGGATTGTGAGATTTTGGACAGGGAGTGACTGTAGAGGAGTGAAGGGTTTGTCATCTTCCATCATAAGGGGGTCCTTCTCTTCTTGGTGGAGAAATGTAGGTGTGCTATTGTCTACAGCCTTGCTCATTAACTTTTTTACGAAAGGTACAATACAGCATACAAACAGGGCTAAAAGAACTAGGATTATTAATACCGTTACCCCTATCTGGGTGAGCACCTTCTGCCACCCACTCATCCAGATAAAATATTGATACCATGGGTCTGTGATACCTGAGTTCTTCTTCAACTCCAGTGACAGATCTTCTAATTTCTTTATGGCTAGAGTAAACTTACCATTTGGGCCAGTATTATCAAGAATGTAGGTGCAGCAGGTTCCCATTTTTCCTATGATTTTACAGACACCTCCTTTCTCAGCTAACACCATGTCTAAGGCCATCCGGTTCTGAAATGTCATGTAGGAAGTGGGGGCTAACTGTTCAGCAATTCCCTGGAGGGCATCTTTAGTGTAATTTACGAATCTCTGTTGGTTATAGTATATGTAGTTAATCCAACCTACATTCTTGTTGACAGTTATAATGGGGATCAAAGACTCAAAACCAGCTTTTACCTGGTCCCTGGCTTTGAATTCATCAGGGACCCCCCTTGTAACCCCTATGGCATCTATGTACACATGAGGGTCAAAGCTTCCGGAGAAAGCTGCTCGATTCCTCCTCTGACTGCGTGCTGGGTCAGTGTATGTATCAGGGGTATCTTCTGTTAGGATATGGAGGGGCATAATGACCTTTGCAAAGGCACATTCACCTGTCCAGGTTCCCTCTAATCTGGTCCTGATTTTCAAATTCCCACAGATCCAATACACATCACCAAGGGACTGGACCCTGTTTTATACCTGTCTTCCGGAAAGTCATTCTGCTTATCAGGGGCTTTCTATTTTCATCTTGTCTAATGCACTCTGTGGTCGCCCAGTCTGGCCCTGTATTCCAACCCACTGTCCCCCCAGGAACCACAACTCTGTCCCCAGTAACTGTCTGTGATACATACATACATGTCCTTACCATCAGGGATGTCACTGTACCGATGGCATTGCCATGAAGGGTCAAACGGAAAAGGTACTATGTCACGGTAATCTAAGGTAAAGGTGGTCACATGTGTACCTGAAGAGTTATACAAAAATGTAATTATGTTATCTTTTTTGTGATGGCCACCTCCTGGGCCCCTCCCCCCCAGATCAAACAGAAAAAGGATATGCAGCACCCAAATACACGCCCCCCTGCAGGGGCAAGCGTGCATTCTTCCCTGCCAACTTGACTGAGGTGGCTGTGGTCAGCAAAACTTGGAATGGACCATCATATCTTGGCTCAAGGATCTCCAGGCAGTAGTTGGTGTGTTCCTGTATCTAATTCAGGATCTGGAATGGAAGAAAACACCTGGACATGCATTCAGGTTAATTCTTGTGATAATGTGGTTACATAATTAGTCAACACATCAGACTGCAACTGTAACTGTTGTGGAGATTAACAACCAAGTCTGGGGGCTGGTTGAACCAAACAAAATTTCATAAGGGGATAGGGCATGTTTCCCCCGGGGGTGTGTCTAACACTGAACAGGGTAATGGGCAAACTGTCTGGCCAACTCATGTTAGTCTCTTGGGCCATCTTTAATATCCTGTTTTTTTTGTGTCCCTTCATCCTTTCTACCTTCCCACTACTTTGAGGGTGGTATGGGGTGTGTAGTGCCAACTGAACCCCCAGTGCTGCCCAAATCTCTTTCGTAAGTATTGCTGTGAGGGCTGGGCCCTGATCACTCTCTATCACCTCTGGGACCCCAAATCTACATACTATCTCACTCAGTAGTTTCTTAGCTGTGGTCCTGGCAATTATGACCACTTCCACTAGGGCGTCTTTGAATCTGCCACTTCTTGGCACTTGTGAATGATCAATTTGTATCCTCTGGAAAGGGGTATAGGGCTTTTGCCAGGTGCTTCTTCTGTGCCTTTTCTGTGCATCCTGGGTTACATTTGGTGCAGATAATACATGATCTGCAGAAGTTGACAGTCAGTGGAGTAACTCTTGGTGCTACACTTGTTGATAAGAGAGTTCATAAAAGTCTTTGTCAAGTGGGCAGCTCCATGTGCCCATTGCACCACAGCTGGGTACATACTCCTGGGTAGACAAGGCTTCTTGTTGCACTCGAATAGTCCATCTCTGAGAGTTGCTCCTCTCCGTTTCCAGCTTTCTTTCTCATCCAGACTTGCTGTTTCCTTTAATTTTTTTAGATAAACTCTGTCCACTGGGATAGTCTGTAGGGCAAGCACTGGGTGGTCATCTTCTACCACCCTGCTGTCCACTTCCTGTGGACCACTAGCTGTCTGTATGGCAGCTGAATTGGCTAGATGATTGCCTCGAGCTTCCTTTCAGTTCAGTTTGTCGTGTGCTTTTACTCAGAATAGTCACTTGGGTTGGGAGAAGCAAGGCATTTATCAAGTTTTTATAGCTGAACTGTGTTTGTTAGGTCTGGATTCTACAGGGGTATTTCACTCACGGTGGGGAGATGCATAGTTTTCAGCCATATTAGTTCGATGCAGTCATAGGGTGACAAGTCAAGACTCTACTCCTCCTCCTTTCCCCCCTCGAGAAGTGGAAGAAGGGTGGTAGGGTTCAGTGTTTGACAACTTAATAGAGTAATGCTGTCCAGTAGGAGGGAACACAGGAGTCTCAAGTGTCTGGTAGTGGACAAGTGTTTCGCCTGGATCTTGGTTGAATATGGCAGCAATGTCATGGGGAGCAAGCAGAACGAGGCAGTGTCCGAGGACCAAGTCCAAAGTTTTGTCAAGCAAGGCTTGTGCAGCAAAGCCAGCTCACAGACACGATAGGCCTCCTCTTGCTACCGCATCCAGCTGACAGGAATAATATCCTATGGGGCGTAGGCGGATGCCGTGTGATTGGGTGAGTACACCTGCAGCATGTCCCAGATGTTCGGATACAAAGAGCTTGAACATTTTGTCGTAGTCTGGGAGCCCTAGCGCCGGGGACAGTGTCCAAGGAAAATGACAGATGTTGAGCACCACTGCAATTTGGGCTTTGAGGCTTTGCAACCATGGTTGGCAAGATAGCACAACAGGCTTTCTGAGGTGACTGCAACAGGGGGTAAGTCAGCTGCACAGAGGAGAAGGTCATCAACATATTGGAGGAGAGTCACTTCCGGGTGATCCTCTTGTCATGTGTCAAGGATGATAGCCAATAAACATTAAGTGGAAGACACTCATAGGGGAGAAGACAAAAATGGCTGCACACCCCGTATGAAATTATCAAAAAAGGAAGCTGTCCCCCATGGGGGGTTTTCTGGGCAGCAAGAGATAAGAATATATCAAAAATTTGTATGGTAATAGAAATTCTTTATTTTATATTGTAACAAAGTATCAAAAAGTAGCCGTTTAAAATATATATAGTCAAAACATGAGCTGTGGTACATAAATAAAAAATAAAATATAAATTATAAAAGCAATGTCACCAACATGACGGTATACAATAGTAATGGACCATAATCAAACACCATAGAGAAGTGATATATGTATCTTGTATTTGAAAGCTGAAGCGTTTTGACCCCAACGGGTCTTCTTCAGAGGATTATGTAAACTGTAGAAAGGTTAACATATGTTGGAATTTTTAATTGATAAGGAAAAAAGGGGAGAACAAACTGTGAAGGAATGTGATGTAGATAATAATAATAGTAATCTGAAAATGTCTATTTTCTTATGTGCATACATATTTTTCTCCTTACTCATTATATAAGTATACAGATTTGCTCTGTTCCTATATTTTCTCAAGATGGCGATTACCCCCTGCATCCCACACACAGAAGAACGCGGAACTGGAGATAAGACCAAAGAGAGCCAAACCTCGTTATGAAAATTATGCATCTTCTTTTCTATCTTAACCAATGAGATGTACCTATTAGACTAACATAGCAATGACGTATTTGTGTGTATAAAACATTAACACCGCCTTGAATAAATCAGAAGTGGAATGAGTTAGCAATTCTGAGCGTGTCTCAGAGTGTTTACTTTATATGCATGCATATCTACACTTTTCAAATTAGAGACAGCAGCAGATAACCTTGAGCTCGATTGTAGCTCTTAATCATTTCCATAACAGTTGGTGCCGAAACCCGGGACCTCAGGCTACGGTCGAAGTTATACCGCGACAAGCATTCGGGCGTTAACTGATTAATGAGAGTGGGGTTTGCGCAGCCCTAACAGTACCGGTGAGTTGATTTATATTCTTACCACTGTACGACTCTCTTATCTTTCGGTTGACGGCTGGATTCTGTCGGTATGCTGAGACTGTCTTAGAGGCAGGTATTTCCTCGCCTGAGGTTGTTTAACGAACCTGCCGATGGGTTTCTGCTGACTGTATTTGTTCACTGTCTGCCATTCTTTGGGCTACGAAACTCAGCAGTCTAAAAGTGCTACATGCGTGAATGTATGGTCTCATCTCCAGACGAGCTGTCGGCCTCTGGGATGAGATAGTTTTTTTGTAGCAGTCGTTTATAGACAGGTGTACTCTAGGTTCAAGGAACCTTTGAGAGTTATCTCAGCTGCTGGCTTTGCAGTCTGAAAGCGTTACAGAGGACTCACCCCAAGAAGAGTTGTCGGCCTCTTGGTGTAGAGCTGTAGAAAAACGTCTATAAACGGGTTTATTTTTGCAGGGTGGTCTGCCCTTGCGTTTATCTTAGCCTGCTGAGGCTTTACGGTTCAGAGAGTGGCAGGTGTAATGTCCTGTCGTGATTGTATTTGTGGTTTATTGTTTGCTATATACACGAGAGGGGGTGGGGACTGGTTAAAGTCGGAGGGGGGCTGCCCGGGAGATCTGTTGGGTCGCGGGCCGTTGCTCCTCACTACCCCTAATGTGTTTGTTCTTGTTCTGAGATTAACCGTACATTAGTCTTATGAGCTCCCACCGAAGGAATTTGCTGATAAGAACGCTGAGAAAAATATTAACTCCTTGGTTGTATGTATTCCCCTCTCAAGCCGTTAGCCGAGAAACAGAAAGTGATATTGTAATGAAAGTGATATTGTAAAGAAGGAGAGAAGAAGATGTTGAAATAGTTAACAAAGTTGAAAGAAGTGACGAAAGTTATGTTGCAGAAGAAACAGGGAGAAAAATCCTGTGTGATAAAGAAAATTGGATAAAGGAAGTTAAGAAAGATGGCGATTGTATTATGTATGTATAGCTGATGATATGTTGGAACTTTAAACAAAGGAGGGGAGGGACAGCACTGCCCTCCGTCTAACAACCACTCCTTTCTCACCACCCAAGCACAACCCACTGTGACAACTCAGCCCGGCGGCCATCTTAGTGCACCCATGCCTTCACTTTCTACCCAGTCCAGTGCACTTCCTGCCGGCGGCCATCTTGGTACACCCAGTAAGCTTAAACAGCCTGTACCCAGCCCTCCCTGTTTTAGACCAAGATGGTTCATACCACACACCTGTCTTCCCCAATACGGGAGCATCACATTCCCAGGCTGGATATGTTAATGATGAAGAAGCATCTGAATGGGAAGCCCGACAGCAGGCAGCAAGGCCACCCACTGATTTAACCCCCAATCCGGCTCCAGACTCTCAGTTCCGAGAGGATCTCAAACACATGCTGGCAACCGTAAAGAACAGTGCCTCTTGTCAGCCCCTGCCCCAACAACAGTCTCGGTTACCAGAAGGGGCACCAGTGATGTATGTCGCTTTTACTCTATCACAAGCAGCGGCCTTAGTGACAAGTCTGCCTGACCCAGAGAAGCAGCCAATTCCCTTCTACCACAGGATAGTGCAGATACAAGAAACTTACTCAGCTGCCTGGAGAGACTTGATCAGCCTATGCCAAATCAAAGCAGGATATGTCTTTTGGCCAGTCATGCAGATGGCCTTCAATGATGCCTGCCTGACAAGTGCCACTTCCTACACCTCAGGCGTGGAGTTCTGTGCACAACTCCACGACTGGGCAAAGGAGAAGTTGACGGATCAGAAGACCACAATCCAAGATATTACCCAAGATAAAGGGTAGTGTGTGAAGAAGTATCATGCTAGACTCATAAAGACACACACACACATGTTATCAACTGCTTTTGTTTCAGGGCTCAGAGAGGATATCAGAAAAGGCCTGATGGTGGCCCGCCCTGAATACCATTCAATGAAAATGTCTGATTTATTGTTGGTGGCCAGAGGTATAGAAAATCAAAAAGGTAAAAAACCAACGCCCCTCATGGTAACCCATGATGAAGATCCCGCCTACACTCGTCCACCACCACTGCCCAATACCAGGGTAAGGATCACCTGTTACAACTGTGGGAAACGGGGTCACATAAGGAAAGAATGCAGAGCCCCAAGATGTCCCAGACGAAAAACCTACCACTTTCCTCATTGACAGGGGTGCAGCCAAAAGTGTGTTGAGAGCGGTGAACCTGCCTAATAATTCTTTCCTTTCCACTTCCTGATTTGCTTGCCAGATTTGTGGTGTCCTCTACATGTCCCTTGAATCTACTAGGAGCTGATGTGTTGTCCAGACTACAGGCCTCAATCAGGACACGCCTGAAGGGGGGTGAAGTTACATACTCCCCTATCTTTAGAAGACTCATCTGCTTTGTGTTCTCTGCCTCTCCTGATGACACTTAATGAAGAAAAAAAAAAAAAAAACTTCAAGTTCAATACTGCAGGAAGTACTTGACAGAATCCCTGCGTGCCTATGGTCCACAGGACCGGGAGACAACGGTAACTTAAAGGTGCCACCAGTTTCAGTCAAGCTAAAAGAGGGCGCTTCATTGCCCCGGAAACCACAATAACCCCAAGAAGAGAATCCTAAAAAGAGAACCAGGTACTTACTGTGGATGCCTTTGACTGCAAAATACCTCACAGAGGTGGACCTTACAAACGTTTTCTTCAGTGTCCACCCTCACCCCTTCTGCTGGTACCTTTTCGCATTCATCCACGGAAAGAAACGGCAACATACCTAAACAGTTGTGCCACAAGGGGCACAGAACTTTCCAAGCCAGTTTGCAAAAGCTATGGCTATCATCCTTAACACATGACAAAAGGAACACCCGGAAGTGATTCTCTTCCAACATGTTGATGACCTTCTCTTTTGTGCAGCTGACTTACCCCCTGTTGAAGTCACCTCAGAAAGCCTGTTGTGCTATCTTGCCAACCAGGGCTGCAGAGCCTCAAAGCCCAAATTGCAGTGGTGCTCAACACCTGTCATTTTCCTTGGACTAATTTCCTAGTGCAGAGCATGGATTCCAGAAGCCTTCCTACTGATGCTCTGCAATCAGACCCTTCCAGATGTCTCCTGAAGAAATATCTAAAGTTTGAAACCCTTGAGTGCGCCACCCCCGGCGCTAGGGCTCCCAGCCTACGACAAAACGCTCAAGCTCTTTGTATCCGAACGTCTGGGACATGCTGCAGGTGTACTCACCCAATCACATGGCATCAGCCTACGCCCCATAGGATATTATTCCTGTCTGCTGGATGCGGTAGCAAGAGGAGGCCTATTGTGTCTCCGAGCTGGATTTGCTACACAAGCTTTGCTTGACAAAACTTTGAACTTGGTCCTCGGACACTGCCTCGTTCTGCTTGTTCCCCATGACGTTGTTGCCATATTCAACCAAGATCCAGCCGAAACACTTGTCCACTACCAGACACTTGAGACTCCTGTGTTCCCTCCTACTGGACAGCATTACTCTATTAAGTTGTCAAACACTGAACCCTACCACCCTTCTTCCACTTCTCGAGGGGGGAAAGGAGGAGGAGGAGTAGAGTCTTGACTTGTCACCCCCGTGACCGCACAGGACACGCGGTCACCACTGAAAACACTGTTCTACAAGTTGAAGCCTTACCACCGGTGATGTCTACACAGGATGCAGAGCTGTAAGCACTTACTACAGCACGTAAATGGGCAGAGGGAAAAAGAGCCAACATTCATATGAACTCAAGATATGCTTTCAGCATTGCCCATGATTATGGTGTTATCTAGGACAGAGGATTCCTGATGGCTGCAGGAACACCTGTGAAAACTTGATTGATGCCTTGCTTCTCCCAACCCAAGTGACTATTCTGAGTAAAAGCACACGACAAAATGAACTCAAAAGAAGCTTAAGGCAATCATCGAGCCAATACAGCTGCCAAACAGACAGCTGGTGGTCCGCGGGAAGTGGACAGCAGGGTGGTAGAAGAAGACCACCCCGTGCTTACCTTACAGACTTTCCCAGTGGACAGAGTTTATCTAAAAGAACTACAGGAAACAGCAAGTCCGGATAAGAAGGAAAGCTGGAAACGGAGAGGAACAACTCTCAGAAATGGACTATTCGAGTGCAACAAGAAGCCTTGTCTACCCAGGAGTATGTACCCAGCCGTGGTGCAATGGGCACATGGAGCTGCCCACTTGACAAAGACTTTTATGAACTCTCTTATCAACAAGTGTTGCACCAAGAGTTAATCCACTGACCGACAGCTTCTGCAGATCATGCATTATCTGCACCAAATGTAACCCAGAATGCACAGAAGAAGCACCTGGCAAAAGCCCTATACCCCATTCCAGAGGATGCAAATTGATCATTCTCAAGTGCCAAGAAGTGACAGATTTGAAAACGCCCTAGTGGAAGTGGTCACGACTGCCAGGACCACAGCTAAGAAACTACTGAGTGAGATAGTATGTAGATTTGGGGTCCCAGAGGTGATATTGAGAGATCAGGGACCAGCCCTAACAACAACCCTTACTAAAGAGATTTGGGCAGCACTGGGGGTTCAGTTGGCACTACACATCCCATACCACCCTCAAAGTAGCGGGAAGGTAGAAAGGATGAATGGGACACTAAAAACAGGATGTTAAAGATGGCCCAATAGACTAACATGAGTTGGCCCATTGCCCTGTTCAGTGTCAGACACACCCCCAGGGGAAACATGCCCTATCCCCTTATGAAATTTTGTTTGGTTCAGCTCCCAGACTTGGTTGTTACTTTCCACAACAGTTACAGTTACAGTCTGATGTGTTGACTAATTATGTAACCACATTATCACGAGAATTAACCTGAATGCATGTCCAGGTGTTTTCTTCCATTCCAGATCCTGAATTAGATACAGGAACACACCAACTACTGTCTGGAGATCCTTGAGCCAAGTTATGATGGTCCATTCCAAGTTTTGCTGACCACAGCCACCTCAGTCAAGTTGGCCAGGAAGAACACCTGAATGCACGCTTATCACTGCAGGAGAGCGTGTTTTCGGGTGCTGCATATCCTTTTTCTGTTTGATCTAGGGGGGAGGGGCCCAGGAGGTGGCCATCACAAAAATGATAACATAATTACGTTTTGGTGTAACTCTTCAGGTACACATGTGACCACCTTTACCTTAGATTACTGTGACATAGTACCTTGTCCGTTTGACCCTTCATGGTGATGCCATTGGTACAGTGATATCCTGACGGTAAGGACATATATGTATGCCACACAGACAGTTACTGGGGACAGAGTTGTGGCTTCTGTGGGGGCCAGTGGGTTGGAACACAGGGCCAGACTGGGCGACCACAGAGTGCATTAGACAAAAAAGATGAAAATAGAAAGCCCCATATCCTAACCAAAGATACCCCTGATACATACACTGACCCAGCACACAGTCAGAGGAGGAAGCGAGCAGCTCTCTCCGGAAGCTTTGATCCTCATGTATACATACATGTCATAGGGGTTACAAGGGGGGTCCCTGATGAGTTTAAAGGCAGGGATCAGGTAAAAGCTGGTTTTGAGTCTTTGATCCCCATAACAACTGTCAGCAAGAATGTAGATTGAATTAACTACATGTCATGGTTATGCAATAGAGTTTGTCGATCAGCATACCTGTCTCCATGTGTTCATCTCTAGAGACCAGCTGACCCTCACCTGACTGCTTTTGTAACCTCCCCTCTAAGCATGGCCCCACCCCAGGCCATATCAGGGAACCCTATATTAACCTGTGCACTGCAAGCCAGCAGTGCTGATCAACCACTGTGTGTTAGCCTCTATGTGTACTTGCTGTGTTTCCTACATCTGATTCCTGTTACCGACTTTGGCCTGTTCCCGACCATCCCTGTTTGCCTGTGACCCTGATGTTCCAGCCAGCTCCCTCCTTCCTCATCTCCTGTAGTCTACCGTGAGCGTGAGCTGTGAGACCCTGGGGACCGCGACCTGGAGCCAGACTGCAGCGCAGTCCATCCTCACCACTAGAGGCTCTGGTGAACACCCGCTGGCTCTTAGACTCCGCGCCCTGGGGAATCTATGCTCTAGCTCCCAGTGGGATCTGTGTCAGTGATCCAGTAGACCTGATTCCTGAACCTCCCAGGGTACAATCCGCAGCAGTCAGCCGTAGGGTCTACTACCTTGCGGTGCACTCCTGATCCCAACGGTGTGCATCTGTCACCCAGCCTCTAGGTGACCTGACACTACACATATTATAACCAACAGAGATTTGTAAATTACTCTAAAGACGCCCTCCAGGGAATTGCTGACCAGCTAGCCCCCACTTCCTACATGACATTCCAGGACCTGATGGCCTTAGACATGGTGCTAGTGGGGAAAGGAGGTGTTTTGTAAAATCATAGGAAAAACCGGGAACCTGTTGTACATACATTCCTGATAATACTGGCCCAAATGGTAAGGTTACTTTAGCTATAAAGAAATTAGAAGATCTGTCACTAGAGTTGAAGAAGAACTCAGGTATCACAGACCCATGGGACCAATATTTTAGCTGGATGAGTGGGTGGCAGAAGGTGCTCGCCCAGATACGGGTAACGGTATTAATAATCCTGGTCCTTTTAGCCCTGATTATATGCTGTATTCTACCTTTTGTAAAAAAGTTAATGAGCAAGGCTGTAGACAATAGCACACCTACATTTCTCCACCAAGAAGAAGAGGACCTCCTTATGATGGAAGATGACAAACCCTTCACTCCTGTACAGTCACTCCCTGTCCATAATCTCACAATCCTATAGGTTTATAGGGATAGATAGCGCCTGACTGCACCTCTCCAGCTGTATCGAGGAGGGAAGTGAACAGTTGCTGCCCAATTCTATATACAGCCTAAAAGAGTTGCTGAGGAGAAGGGCCAGGCTAAAAAGTAGGACCTTTAGTATTAGGGACAGAAAAGAGAAAATAGTCATTTTAGGGGGGATTGTGAAGGAATGTGATGTAGATAATAATAATAGTAATCTGAAAATGTCTATTTTCTTATGTGCATACATATTTTTCTCCTTACTCATTATATAAGTATACAGATTTGCTCTGTTCCTATATTTTCTCAAGATGGCGATTACCCCCTGCATCCCACACACAGAAGAACGCGGAACTGGAGATAAGACCAAAGAGAGCCAAACCTCGTTATGAAAATTATGCATCTTCTTTTCTATCTTAACCAATGAGATGTACCTATTAGACTAACATAGCAATGACGTATTTGTGTGTATAAAACATTAACACCGCCTTGAATAAATCAGAAGTGGAATGAGTTAGCAATTCTGAGCGTGTCTCAGAGTGTTTACTTTATATGCATGCATATCTACACTTTTCAAATTAGAGACAGCAGCAGATAACCTTGAGCTCGATTGTAGCTCTTAATCATTTCCATAACACAAACAATAATAAACAATTTCCCATATTTACCAATCACAGTGTGTTAGGCCATGTTCAGTGCTCTCTGTATGAAAATAACCCCTTTATACGATCTCAACGTCTCTCAATGGTCGGTACAGTCAGTAAGAGGGGAACCCACCGCTCGTGCGTGCCTTACGAGGAGTCACACAACGGAAAATTCAAAAAAATTGGGGAGGCTGAGGAAAAGGACCGGCGGCACCTGTAGTCAAGGTATTGTATATGATATAATAGAATAAAATAAATGAACAGCTCAAGAGGATGGTGAGAGAGTATATATATGTATATACTTGCTATTCTAAGGTATGCATTGTATGTGTATTGTATAACAATTACTGCGACTTGGATGGTCTGTGTGAAAACTTAGATGATAAAGACAAGAAAAGTGGGGAGGGGGAAAGGGGAGAGGAGGAGAAAGAAAAGGCAAAAAAAAAAAAAAAGGCATGTGTGGGATCAGGTCAGGATGGAGGGGGGAAGGAAAGGGGCAGGGGAGGTTTATGTGGGTGGAATAAGTGAGGGATAGATGAGAGGAATGAAGGAAGAAAAAGGAACACAGACCAAAACCAGTGGCAACAAAATAAATATAGTGTTGGGATTATTTGTAGTTGATTGTAACGATTTAAATTCAAAGTGAATGACTGGGTGAATGTGAAAATACGAGAGAGTGAAATGAAAGAAGGAAGTGTGAGGGTGAAATAAGGGTTAGGGTGCAAGGAAGTGTGCCAATGAACACCACAACCGTGACCGACCACACTGACCACTGACAAGAAATGAACCTCATGTGACTGCAAAATGCCCAAAAACTGTGAATGGGAGGAAAAGAAAAGGGGGAGGAAGGTGGTGCTGGAGAAAGTGAAAAATTACATATAGTGGATGAACAACCTTAATTTGTGTAAGAGTATTCGTTCCAGTTAGGGAGAGGGGACACCCGGAGGGTGTATACACAATGTGAGCAAAATGGGATCTGTAAACATCAGAAATTATGATTGTGAATGCATGATTATAGCGACATTCATGGTGGAAAGCGCACACCATGAGGTCTAGTGTAGTAATGTAGCTAGTCTTACCAATCCTCAATTGACGCTGCAAACATGTGGATGTCCGAGCATAGGGGATATCAATAGATCCCCATAGTGCCCAGTCTCCTTATGCAGGGAAAAAAGTGCATTCTGGGTGGTGCTGCCACCCAGTGGATGCATTGGGAGGCACAGGGCCCTTGCGCCTCCCCACCCTGCCAGGAAGGAACGCTGTGGCGTAGGTCCCACTCCCGCTGAGCCGACAGACCAGGGATGGATGGTATAACTAGTAGGGAGGAGAGAAAAAATAAAATAAAAATAAATATAACGCAAAACGGACACAAAAGCAAAGGACCAATGATCAAAAAAGCATAACAAATATTGCATAACCATCAATACATCATGTAATAGTGTATGCCATATATGTACCACCGATAGTAAATATGCTCAGTTACAGTGGGCAAGCATAACACAATTATTACAAAGAAATCAATTTAAATTTTTTAAATTTCAACCTGTGTGCTGTGTGGTGCGATGCAGAGTCCATGTATCATTAATGCCCCGTACACACGGTCGGACATTGATCGGACATTCCGACAACAAAATCCTCGGATTTTTTCCTACGGATGTCGGCTCAAACTTGTTTTGCCTACACACGGTCGCACAAAGTTGTCGGAATTTCCGATCGCCAAGAACGCGGTGACGTCAAGCACGTACGACGAGACTAGAAAAGGCCGGTTCAGAACCAAGCGCGGCACCCTTTGGGCTCCTTTTGCTAATCTCGTGTTAGTAAAAGTTTGGTGAGAGACGATTCGCGCTTTTTCAGACTCGTGGCTTTCAGATCGTTTTCTGACGTTCAGTTTGTGCTTGTGGGTTTGTATCTGCTCTTCAGTGCGTGCAGTCAGTTCGTATCGGAGTTTTCTGTGCGATCTTGTCCGCTCGTTGCTGTTTTTCAGGTCGCTCTTCACAGGCCTTGCTGTTCTTCAGTGCGTTCTGTTACTTCGTTCTGAGCAGCCGACCGTTTTCTAGCCATGTTTCGTATGCGTACTCCTCGTAGAGTTCGTGCTGTGTGGGGGCTTGGTGTTGGGGTCCTGACCTTGACACAAGTCCAGTCCATGAACAGGGTGGGGAGGAGTTCATGGACCAAGAATTGGTTGCTTCAGCGTGACCAGTTCTCTCATATGCCTTTGCTCCGTGGGATCCGTGAGAATAATCCTGATGATTTCAGGAACTTTCTCAGGATGACGGACCCCGTGTTTCACCGTTTGTTGGCTTCGCTGACCCCCTATATCAGCAGGCAGGATACCTGCATGAGGCAAGCCATCGCTCCGGAACAGAGGCTGGTCGCTACCTTGCGGTATTTGGCCACAGGGAGAAGTCTGCAGGACCTCAAGTTCTCGACAGGCATCTCCCCCCAGGCTCTTCTTTGTGGACATTTACTGCTTGTGTTTGTTTTAGCTGACCCTGACAGAAATGTGTGGAGTCCAGAAAATGTCGTGATTGTGTAACCTTATGCAAAGCACTGTTGGCTGTTATTTACTAAATGCAAAGACACTTTTCACTACAAGTGCACTTGCAACTGCACTGAAACTGCACTTGTAGTGCAAAGTGGATTTCCCCTTAGGAAATTACCCCCATTTTCTCATCAAACAACAATTACATCACCCCAAAAGTGTTGTAGTGTTGAGACAATAATCCACACATTCTTGATGAACAATCTTTTTAATACCTGCACAATCACATGTGCATTTACCAAAGGTTTTTCTGACAAACCGACATGTTTGTTGTATAACATATTTTGTGGTGTCATTATCCAAAATCAAAATGTGCATTTTATAGAAAACAGGCCTGTGTAAAACCCACAAGAAAGACACAAATCTTGATCTTACAAAGTTCACATATGGTAGAACTTGAGGGCAATATCAGACATGAGTATTTAGGAACTGTGTTTGATATTGCGTTCAGATGGGGGGAAATCACCCCTGGAAAAGCCAAATTTGGAAGATGCACACAAATTGCCCAATGTCAACATGTGCTACCTGCCATCACGGGGGATCAAGGGACGTGTTTTGGGGGAGAAAGCCCTTCCTCACCGCTACTTTATTATTGAGGAAGGGGTTGCACCCCCAAAACGCGTCCATTGATCTCCCGTGATGGCAGATAGCACATGTTGACACACTGTGTGCATCCTCCAAATTTGGCTTTGGGAAAAATCACAAAAACATTTCGCACATTGTAGCAGACAAAAGAAGAAAGTGATTTGGAGGGGCTTTAAACTCGCCCCAAAACATCAATGATGTTTTTATATTTTGGAATAACATCATTGATGTTTTGCTTGATGTTTTCCAATTGTAAATTACACCCCATGATCTCCCCGATCACAATCTGGGCACTTTCTGATGTGAAAGGATCTTCATCCACAACCTCACGATCACCTAAAAAGAAAGGAAACCCAAAATAAATTAGGTTTGCCAAAAAATGCCGCCATCCATCTCTTATCTGAGCCTGTGGTTGCAGACACTCACCTGTTGTGGTGACTACTTCCACCACGTCTTCTTCCTCCTGCTCAGCTTGTGTTGGGGGGATTTCCCCTTCTTCCAGGGGGGGGGGGGGGCTCTGGTCTCCTCGGATGAGGGGTGTCCTCCGAGTCTTTTCTCCCCTATGTAAAACAAAAATGGTATACTTAGCACACAGATATTTGATGGCAGAACTATAGAAAGATGAAACATTGCTTGGAAGTGGGGTACAATGATCTATTTTAGCAGAGTTCCAAGATGTAGCTTTTTTAGTGCCCTTTGTCAACCTGCAATACTTTACCTGTTTGGTAAAAGCTTCACAGATGTAGCCCCCCTATAGTATACACTGGAGCACCTGTGTGCCCCCCCTAATAAAAAGGGTGTTCTGGGGTCCCACACTAGTGCTCCAGTGTCCAGATGTGAAAACAGCTGCTCAGTGTCCTCTCCTTACACACAATCTAGTTTGCATTTCATTCTAGTAACAAACCCATCTACACAACCCAATTCTTTGAAGACAAGTATAGGGCGTCAAAATGGTGACCAAATGCATATGGCCTAAACAATGGTATTTTATCGTCCGAAATAAAAATGTGTGATCCGAACGAATAATGTGCCCATGAACATGAAAGTTGCCATTTTAAACTGTACAACAGTTCCTAAAAGCACATGGAGCAGCACGAACGTAATAAACACAAGAACAATAGGAACACAGCACAACTACTTACTTTTTTGCAGCACTCTCCGGATCTTTCTGTACTGCTCATGTTCTCGTAATTTCAGGTCCGACCACCGCTTCCTGAGCTGATCTTTCGATCGTCGTACCCTGAATTTCCGGTGCAGACTCCTGACCACTTTCGCCATGATCTTGGCCTTTCGGACATTGGGGTTGGGGTAAGGCCCATACTTTCCATCATAGTCGGCCTTCTTCAGGATGTCCACCATCTCCAACATCTCCCCAAAGGACATATTTGAGTCCTTTAATCTCCTTCTGGATCGGGACGTTTCAGGCTCCGGCCTTTCCTCCCCCTCCTCCTCGTTGCTGTACTTAGCACTATCCTGCTGTCTCTCCGCCATGTGCTCTTCCTCCACTGCGCCGAACGAAAAGGGGCGGGGAATAGAATAGAAAGAACGTCAGGGGCGGGCGGAGTTATACGCATGCGCAGTGTGTATAAATCGTAACGCGCGCGTCTTATGTACGATCTGTGAGCGGAGGAAGGAGCATCGGAGACGCCGATCGTGCTAACGAAGGTAGGATCTAAACTTGGGCCTATACTGCTTCGAAATTGAAGCCTATATTGTAACAAGATTAGGGGAGTTTGGCCTGACATTAGGGTTTGTCTTGTGTTGTGTCTTGCAGAGAAAATGGATGGGTTCAACGACCACAATTTCCTGCCCCTGTTCATAGACAAGTACAGGGAGCTGCCCTGTCTGTGGCAAGTGAGACACCCCCACTATAACCACAAACAGAAGAGGCAGGCAGCGCTGGAGAAACTGCTGGAGTTGGTGAAGCCGGTGGTCCCCACAGCAACCATCCCTTATTTAAAAGCTAAAATTGGTGGGCTGAGGAGCACTTATCTTAGGGAGCGCAAGAAGGTCACAGATTCCCAGAGATCCGGAGCTGCAGCAGATGACATTTATGTCCCCAGGCTGTGGTACTATGAGAGACTGCGATTTCTGTCAGACCACACTGAAGTCAGGGAATCCCTCTCTATTCTTCCTTCCACTCTTCCTTCCATCCCAGCTGAGGCTTCCGATGTCCAACCTGGGCCTTCCAGCCAGGAAGAAGTGGAGGAGCCCAGCTGGAGTCAGGTATAGCATTGTTCTACTGATTTCTGAGCAATAAATAAATGATGTTTACTAGATGTTATTATTGATCACTAATTGCTGATTTCATAAAGTGTTTTACATATCAATAGACAGTAGTGGGCACCCAAAATTGGGACAAGAATGAAAACTGCTGGGCTCAGAAGGATAGTCTGTTATATTTGTTAACATTCAATTTGCAGCAGTCAGGAGGTGAAAATTGTGTGTGATTGATGAAAACAATACTAAAACTATGTCCCTTTTTCATACACAGGAAGACCTCAGCCAGGAGGAGGCTGTGGAATGTGGCAGTCAGGAGGAGGCGGGGGTTAGTGGCAGCCAGGAGGAGGCGGGGATTAGTGGCAGCCAGGAGGAGGCGGGGATTAGTGGCAGCCAGGAGGAGGCGGGGCTAAGTGTCAGCCAAGAGAAGCCTGGGACAAGTCGCAGTCTGACTGAGTCTCAGGTTCCTCCCCTCCGCCTGTCATATAAAAGGGCCAGGAAGGCCACTCCCAGTCCTGTGCAGGATTCAGTGTACAGGCTGATCCAGGAGGCTTCGGCGTCCCTCAGAGCCTTCCCCAGTCCTGAAGAGGCCTTTGCCTGCATGGCTGCCACCAAATTGCTGGGCATGCAGGAGGGCCAACGCAAGATCTCTGAGGACCTGATTTATAAAGTCTTTCGTAAGGGGGAGAGTGGGGAACTGACACACAAGACGGATGTCATGGAGAGGGACCATCATCCTCCTCCTCCTCCTCCTGCTGCCACAACTCCACCACCACAGCCAAAGCCTGTAAGGAAGCATGGAAAGAAGACCTGAGAGTGATGACCTGGGTTCAGTCTGGTCTGACAAAAGCTGCAGTCTCTCGTATGACCACAGCCTGGGAACACAGATGTCATCTGCTGCTTTCCGGATCTCTGGGACTTCTGGACCAGACTGCCCTCCCTTAGATAAGGACTCCTCAGGCCACCAATTTTGCTTTTAAATAATTGATGTCTGCCCTGGGGGTCCAAGGCTTCACCCACTTCTGCAGTTTCTCCAGCGTTGCCTCCCTCTTTGTTTATAGTTGTGACCCCTTAATAAAATATTTTTAGGGAAATTCTACTCTCCTGTGTGTGTGTTTTCATCCAAAAAGGACAGTTTGTTGGTGACGATTCAGGTACATTTCTAAAGTACAATGTGAAATTAACAAGGGACAACAACACCAAACAATCTCCTACAGATTAAATAGAACAACATATCAATGGTGTTGTGGGAACTTGTCACAAAAAACACACAAACATTTTCGGGAGTACTAATCAAAATCACCCAAAAAAAATAAAAAGAGAAACACAAAAAAAGATTCTACATTAAAGTAAAAAAAAAAAAATATGTTGTCAGATGTGAGAAATCAAAATATATTGAGGGAATCCCGATAAATAGTAACGAAAAAAGTTTGTGAGAAGTGTGTGTGAATATGAGCATCAAAACGACTTAATTCTTGTCACATTATAAAGAAGAAGAGAGTGCGCTGTATTAAACCATTTTTTACATTGCAGCGTGACGAAAGTGCTTTATCCATTACGAACGCTAAGTTTACCAGAACGAGCTGTCCCGTGTCGGAATTTCTTCTGAGCATGCGTGGCACTTTGTGCGTCGGAACAGGCCACACACGGTCGGAATTGACGCGATCGGATTTTGTTGTCGGAAAATTTTATCTCCTGCTGTCCAACTTTGTGTGTCGGAAAATCCGATGGAAAATGTCCGATGGCGCCCACACACGGTCGGAATTTCCGACAACACGCTCCGATCGGACATTTTCCATCGGAAAATCGACCGTGTGTATGGGGCATAATGCCCCGTACACACGGTCGGACTTTGTTCGGACATTCCGACAACAAAATCCTAGGATTTTTTCCGACGGATGTTGGCTCAAACTTGTCTTGCATACACACGGTCACACAAAGTTGTCGGAAAATCCGATCGTTCTAAACGCGGTGACGTAAAACACGTACGTCGGGACTATAAACGGGGCAGTGGCCAATAGCTTTCATCTCTTTATTTATTCTGAGCATGCGTGGCACTTTGTCCGTCGGATTTGTGTACACACGATCGGAATTTCCGACAACGGATTTTGTTGTCGGAAAATTTTATATCCTGCTCTCAAACTTTGTGTGTCGGAAAATCCGATGGAAAATGTGTGATGGAGCCTACACACGGTCGGAATTTCCGACAACAAGGTCCTATCACACATTTTCCGTTGGAAAATCCGACCGTGTGTACGGGGCATAATGCCCCGTACACACGGTCGGACATTGATCGGACATTCCGACAACAAAATCCTAGGATTTTTTCTGACGGATGTTGGCTCAAACTTGTCTTGCATACACACGGTCACACAAAGTTGTCGGAAAATCTGATCGTTCTAAACGCGGTGACGTAAAACACGTACGTCGGAAATTCCGACCATGTGTGGGCTCCATCGGACATTTTCCATCGGATTTTCCGACACACAAAGTTGGAGAGCAGGAGATAAAATTTTCCGACAACAAAATCCGTTGTCGGAAATTCCGATCGTGTGTACACAAATCTGACGGACAAAGTGCCACGCATGCTCAGAATAAATAAAGAGATGAAAGCTATTGGCCACTGCCCCGTTTATAGTCCCGACGTACGTGTTTTACGTCACCGCGTTTAGAACGATCGGATTTTCCGACAACTTTGTGTGACCGTGTGTATGCAAGACAAGTTTGAGCCAACATCCGTCGGAAAAAATCCTAGGATTTTGTTGTCGGAATGTCCGAACAAAGTCCGACCGTGTGTACGGGGCATATGAGTGATTATGTTTGTTGGTTGATGTAATTCAATTAAGTACATGTCAATCATAAGGAGAGTGACGTAGGGCCGCCTACAGCGATGCCTTCCTGTCCAATTAGTGAAACGGTATGGAGACGTCTAGAAACTAATATGTACAAATGTTAAGTCGGAAAACCCATCCTGACTCTGTGTTCAATGTTTATAACTAAAACAAGAGGGATAACCTAATATAGATAGAAGCATATAGAATACCAGAAAAATTGCCAGGAGGTTCAGGAAAACTAGTAAAAAATGAATACATCCATTATATTAATTGAAATGGCGTGTCCACTCCAGAGCGACTGTTCCCATATGGGGGTACTGGGGCATGGACACGTCACTTTCAGTGTGTTCTACCTGAAGAGAATCCTCGTAGAAAAGGAGCAAATGAAATAGATTCATTTAGGCCCGGAAATGATGTGGCCTGTAGCTGGAATATCCATTTTTTTTTCTTTTTGTAATAGAACCTTGTTCCATTCGCCCCCTCTATCTGGTATGTGCATCCTGTAAAGAGCTGTAAACGTTACTTTAGGTACTATGTACCCATGTGCGGAGACGACGCGTCTCCCCACTGGGAGGTATGGGTTACCTATTTGCATACTGTACATATGTTTGGATATACGTCTCCAAAATTCCTGTTTTGTTTTGCCTATGTAATAGGCGCCGCACTCAAACTCCATAAAATATACCACACCTCGAGTCTGGCAATTCACAAAGTGTGTGGGCTTGAATACTTCTCCATTCGGAAGGTGAAAGGTCTTTTCTTTTCTTATTAGTGGGCAATAAGAACAGTGCCCACATGGAAAAGGACCGGTTATAGAGCAGTGTTTGGATCTTTTGTGTTCATTTTTATATTCACTTTGGACAAGTCTATCCTTGATTGAGGTCGCTCAATTGTAGGTTATGGCCGGTTGATTAGGAATGAAGTGTCTGAGTTTGGGGTCATCGGTAAGGATACACCAATGTCGCTGTAGAATATTTCTGATGGCCACGTGTTGGCGTGAGTAGCGCATCACAATGCGAGTGGAGTTGGAATCAGATCTCATAGGAGATTTGGATTTGGACAGCAGGTTCAGTCGGGGTTGTCTCATGGTTTGATTATATGCCTTCTTCAGGCATGATTGACTGTATCCACGTGCTAGCAATCGATTTTCGAGGTTGCCGGCCTCTCTGATGAACAGGCTGTCACTGGAGCAATTGCGACGAAGTCGCAAATACTGTCCATAAGGGATGGAGTTCTTAAGAGGTAAAGGATGGAAACTATCGGCGTGGAGTACCGTGTTGCCAGCGGTACTCTTACGGAAGAGAGTACTACACCCTTCGGTGTATCTGAAAGTAAGACATCCAAAAACGTGACACTGTCTTGATTATAGGCCATGGTGAATTTCAGATTCCGATCATTGGTGTTGATCAAATTGAAGAATTCAATAAGTCTGGCCTCGGGTCCCTCCCAGATGACAAAGATGTCGTCTATATACCTAAGCCACTTGGTGATGTGGCTAGTGTATAAGATGAGGCCCTCGTCATCCAGGAGGGACTGCTCCCACTCCCCCAGGTACAGGTTGGCGTAGGACGGGGCACAACACGTCCCCATAGCCACGCCCTGTACCTGGAGGTAGTGGGAGTTGTCAAAACTGAAGTAGTTATGGTACAATATGTATTCCAAACCATTCAAAATAAATGCATTCAGTGCAGGATCATAACGTGACTTATGTTGAAGAACCCTCTTCACAACAGAAGGGCCTGAAGTGTGGGGGATACTGCTGTATAGGGCCTCCACGTCAATGGTGACGAGGATGGAATGATCCGTTAAGGTAAGGTTATTGATAATTTTTAAGAATTGTATGGTATCTCCGACAAATGATGGCAGCGATAGGACAAAGGGTTGAAGATGTGCGTCGATTACTCGACTCCGATTTTCAGATATGGCCCCATTGCCAGAGACAATGGGACGACCAATAGGGTTTTTCAAGTTCTTATGAATTTTAGGAAGGCTATAAAAAGTAGCCACTTTAGGGTGTTTGGTTCTAATAAACTCATAAAGGTAATTGGTAATGGCGCCGGTGTAAAAGGTGCAATCTACCATATTATAGAACGTAGAGTTGTACTGATTGATGTTTAGAACGGAGATTTGTTTGTACCATTCTTTGTTTTGTAGGATGTTTAGACACATAGTTGTATAGTCTTCATTGTCCATGATGACTACATTGCCACCCTTGTCAGAGGGTTTAATTACAATCTTAATATTTTTGCTTAGTCGATTGAGAGCTTGATTTTCTTCAGTAGTTAAGTTGTGTGGATTAGATTTAGTTCGGGATAATTTGGATATGTCCCGAATAGTCTGTTTCAAAAAAATGGTTACATTCGGCTTAGTATTGGAGTTTGGAAATGAAGTAGAGGCTTTCTTAAACATGGTAGTTGGATTCCGGGTTGATTTCTCAACCTCGTTTAACAAAGCATCTAAATCGATTTGATCAATCAAATCTATTGTGTTATTCTCTTGATAGAGAAGAGTTAAATCGTAATCGTAAACCGTAAGGCTTTAAATTCCTTCATGCTGTATGTTGACCAATCGACTGTTTCAGTATTAGAGTCATCCTTCGCATGCAGGTACTTCAATAGTAACCTGCATGCGAAGAGTTCTGCGCCTTCCCATGCATCCACCGGGTGGCAGCACCACCCGGAATGCACTTTTTTCCCTGTCAGCGGCATTCAGGACTGTCTCCGTGCGCCATGGTTGTGCCCACGCGCACGATAGACGTCACGCAACTGCGGCGGAGGCAGCAGCGGTGCCGAGGTCTCTCCTTCCAGAACGCTGGGGGAGTCACACTTGGAGTGACGTTCAGCGCCACTATCCCTAGCGAGGGGGATCATCTGGGAGCGAAGTGGCAGCACCTGTATATCGTTAAGGTAATTCCTCCTATTATAGGCTTACCTACATTAGGAGACTGGGCACTATGGGGATCTATTGAAATCCCCTATGTTCGGACATCCACATGTTTGCAGCGTCAATTGAGGATTGGTAAGACTAGCTACATCACTACACTAGACCTCATGGTGTGGGCTTTCCACCATGAATGTCGCTATAATTATGCATTCACAATCATAATTTCTGATGTTTGCAGATCTCACATTGTGTATACACCAAGGTGGCACACCCTCCGGGTGTCCCCTCTCCCTAACTGGAACGAATACTCTTACACAAATTAAGGTAATCTTATTGTTGTTCATCCACTACATATAATTTTTTCACTTTCTCCAGCACCACCTTCCTCCCCCTTTTCTTTTCCTCCCATTCACAGTTTTTGGGCATTTTGCAGTCACATGAGGTTCATTTCTTGTCAGTGTGGTCGGTCACGGTTGTGGTGTTCATTAGCACACTTCCTTGCACCCTAACCCTTATTTCACCCTCACACTTCCTTCTTTCATTTCACTCTCTCGTATTTTCTAATTGGCTTTTCCACACTCACCCAGTCATTTACTTTGAATTTAAATCGTTACAATCAACTACAATTAATCCCAACACTATATTTATTATGTTGCCACTGGTTTTGGTCTGTGTTCTTTTCCTCCCTTATTCCTCTCATCTATCCCTCACTTATTCCACCCACATAAACCCCCCCTCCCTTTCCTTCCTCCCTCAATCCTCACCTGATCATCCCACACATGCCTTTTTTTTGCCTTTTCTTTCTCCTCCTCTCCCCTTTCCCCTTCCCCACTTTTCTTGTCTTTATCATCTAAGTTTTCACACAGACCATCCAAGTTGCAGTAATTGTTATACAATACACATACAATGCATACCATAGAATAGCAAGTATATACATATATATACTCTCTCACCATCCTCTTGAGCTGTTCATTTATTTTATTCTATTATATCATATACAATACCTTGACTACAGGTGCCGCCGGTCCTTCTCCTCAGCCTCCCTAATTTTTTGGGGATTTTCCATTGTGTGACTCCTCGTAAGGTGCCCACGAGTGGTGGGTTCCCCTCTTACTGACTGTACCAACCATTGAGAGATGTTGAGATCGTATACAGGGGTTATTTTCATACAGAGAGCACTGAACATGGCCTAACACACTGTGATTGGTAAATATGGGAAATTGTTTATTATTGTTTGTTCTCCCCTTTTTTCCTTATCAATTAAAAATTCCAACATGTGTTAACCTTTCTACAGTTTACATAATCCTCTGAAGAAGACCCGTTGGGGTCGAAACGTGCCAGAATTCAAATACAAGATACATATATCACTTCTCTATGGTGTTTGCTTTTATTTTTTATTTATGTACTACAGCTCATGTTTTGACTATATATATTTTAAACAGCTACTTTTTGATACTTTGTTACAATATAAAATAAAGAATTTCTATTACCATACAAATTTTTGATATATTCTTATCTCTTGCTGCCCAGAAAACCCCCCATGGGGGACAGTTTCCTTTTTTGAAGGATGATAGCCATAGCTTTTGCAAACTGGCTTGGAGAGTTCTATGCTCCTTGTGGCACAACTGTCTAGGTACATTGCCATTTCTTTCTGTGGATGAATGCAAAAAGGACCAGCAGGAGGGATGAGGGTGAAAGCGTTTGTAAGGTCCATCACTGTAAGGTACTTTGTGGCCCAAGACATCCCCCGTAAGTAGCTGGTTCTCTCTTAGGGGTTCTATTCTTCCTAGAGAACAGAGATGTGTTGCCTGGAGATGTACAGGGTATCAGGGCCTCATTTGACACAAATGCGATGCTTCAAAATAGCTGCAGATTGGGCTAACTTTAGGGGGTATTGTGGTTTCCGGGGCAATGATGCCCCCTCTTTGAGCTTGACTGAAACTGGTGGAACCTGTAGCCTCCCTGGCGGTTTTCCCGAGTGTGGCTCGGGGTTAAAATTCAGTACCATTAGCGGTAACCCCGAGCCACACTCGGGATTACATCTCAGGATCCTGGTGCCTCCTTACTTACCTTGTCCCCGGGATCCTGCGATGTCCCCCGCAGTGTCCAAGGGCTCCGTCCTCCTCCGAAGCCTCTCTGTGCCAGGCTCCGTTCCCTGCGAGCATCGCGACGCACGGGGGCGGAGCCTGGCGGCAAATTCAAAATAATGTAAAAATCATAACACATACAGTACTGTAATCTTACAGATTACAGTACTGTATGAAATGATTTCACATCCCTTTTGTCCCCAGTGCTTTGGCCCATACCCTGCATGCAATTTTACATGATATACACTGTTCTTTCTGCCTGGAAACTGGAGATTGTCCATAGCAACCAAAAAGTGTCCCTTTACGTCAAAAGTGGCTTTAGACCAGCTAGAAAACAGCGATAGTAAATTAGAACACTTGCAGAATTGAGCGATAGTGAATCGTGGGGAAATTTATTTTATTACTATTTATTTTTATTTTTTTTAATTATTTATTTTTATTTATTATATTATAATTTGTGTTTTTGTGTTTCAAACTTTATCATACCCGGGATATCTACTAGACTCTGGTTTGGACAGATTTAAGTGCGTTATTGTGTAGATTTACAGACCTACAATATAAAACGCCAAATTTCCATGCAAAATAATTGTACCGCTTTCAGCACCTAAAATCCGAAAGAATCATACCGCCAGGAAGGTTAAGTGACCATTGTCTTCCGGTCCTGTGGACCATAGGCACGCAGGGATTCTGTCAAGTACTTCCTGCAGTATTGAACTTGAAGTTATTGCTTCATGAAGTGTCATCAGGAGAGGCAGAGAACACAAAGCAGATGAGTCTTCTAAGGATAGGGGAGTATGTAACTTCATCCCCCCTTCAGGCGTGTACATGATTGAGACCTGTAGTCTGGACAACACATCAGCTCCTAGTAGATTCAAGGAACATGTAGAGGACACCACAAATTTGGCAAGCAAATCAGGAAATGTCCCCACTTGGAGTGGCTCAGTAAGTGGACTGGAGCGGGGCACCCCATCCACTCCCACGCAGGAGACGTGTGTGTGTGTGCATGCGCCTTTTCATAGTGGGGGAAGCTCAGATCATCAAAGGCCTATATGAGTCTAGCATGATACTTCTTCACAGACTCCCCATTATCTTGGGTAATATCTTGGATTGTGGTGGTCTTATCTGCCAATTTCTCATTGGCCCAGTCGCGGAGTTGTGCACAGAACTCCATGCCTGAGGTGTAGGAAGTGACACTTGTCAGGCAGGCATCATTGAAGGCCACCTGCATGACCGGACAAAAGACATGTCCTGCTTTAATTTGGCATAAGCTGATCAAGTCTCTCCAGGCAGCGGAGTAAATTTCTTGTATCTGCACTATCCTGCGGTAGAAGGGCATTGGCTGCTTCTCTGGGTCAGGCAGACTTGTCACTAAGGCCGCTGCTTGTGATGGGGTAAAAGCGACATACATCATTGGTGCCCCTTCTGGTAACAGAGACTGTTGTTGGGGCGGGGGCTGAGAAGGGACACTGTTCCTTACAGTTGCCAGCATATGTTTGAGATCCTCTCGGAACTGTGAGTCCGGAGCCGGATTGGGGGTTAAACCAGCGGGTGGCCTTGCTGCCTGTTGTTGGTCTTCCCACTCAGACGCTTCTTCATCATTAACATATCCGGCCTGTAAATGTGGTGCTTCCGTATTGGGGAAGACAGGTGTGTGGTAGGAACCATCTTGGTTTAGAACTGGGAGGACTGGGTATAGGCTGTGTTTGAGCCTACTGGGTGTACCAAGATGGCCACCGGCAGGAAGTGCACTGGGCTGGGTAGAAAGTGAAGGCATGGGTGCACCAAGATGGCCGCCAGCAGGAATTGCACTGGGTTGGGCAGGAAGTGAAGGCATGGGTGCATAAAGATGGCCACCAGGCAGAGTTGTCACAGTGGGTTGTGCTTGGGCTGGGTTGGTGTGAAGGGAGTGGTTGTCAGGCGGAGGGCAGGGTTGTCCCTCCATTCTCTCGGTCCAGGTTTTTTCATAGGGGCAGTTTAGGCTCAGTAATGTACGGTAAATCTCAGAACAAGCAAGTCAGGGGTAGTTGGGAGTAACGGCTTGTGACCCAACAGATCCTTCCGGTAGCCACCTTCTCTCACCTTCACCAGTCCCCAACCCCTCTCGTGTATAGCAAACAGTAAACCACAAATACACTCTGGATCAGACGTTACACCTGCCACTCTTTGAGCTGCAAAGTTTCAGCAGACTAAGATAAACCACAGTGGCAGACAACTCACCTGAAAAATCCATTTATAGACGTTTGTTGCAGGATAACATCTCACTCCAGAGGCCGACAGCTCATCTGGGGATGAGAACACATACACGTCTGCAACACTTTCAGACTGCGAAGCCAGCAGCTGAGATAAACCCTCAGAGGTCCTACAAACCTCGAGTAACCCATCTATAAACACTTGCTGCAGGATAACATCTCACTCCAGAGGCCGACAGCTCATCTGGGGATAAGAACACACATACATATCTGCAGCACTTTCAGTCTGCTGAGTTGCAGTTTTTCAGAACGACAGACAGTGAACACATAATACAGTCAGCAGACACCCATCAGGTTAGTTAAAACAGCCTTAGGCAAGGAAATGATACCTGCCTCTAAAACAGTCTCAGAATACTGACAGAATCCAGCAGCTAACCAAGAGACAAGAAAGTCGTACAGTGGTAAGAATATATATGCTTACCGTACTGTTAGGGCTGCGCAGACCCCTTCCTTCTCTCTCAGTTTAGCCGCCCGACCCTTATCTCGGTCTTGCTTCGACTGTAGCCTAAAGCTCCCGGGTTTCGGCACCAGCTGTTAAGGTTAAGAGCTTCAATCGAGCTCAAGGTTATCTGCTGCTGTCTCTAATTGGAAAATGTGGATATGCATGCATATAGAAGTAAACACTCTGAGACACGCTCAGCACGATTACTTGTTACACTTCTAATTTATTCGAGGCAGTGCTAATGTTTTATACACAAAAATACATCATTGCTATGTTAGTCTAATAGGTACATCTCATTGGTTAAGATAGAAGAGAAAATGGAGAAACTTCATGTCGAGGTTTGGTTGTTGCTGGTTCTGTCTCCAGCTCCGCATTCTTCTGATATGTGGGATGCAGGTGTATCCGCCGTTTTGAGAAGATAAAGAAACAGAGCAAATCTGTATACTTATATAATGAGTAAGGAGAAAAAACATGTATACACATAATAATAATAATAATCTGAAAATGTCTATTTTCTTATCTACATTACATTCCTTCACACAGTAGCTCCACCTAAGAAAATCAATACTATCATCTCTTGCAGCTCCTCTACCATCCACACTACATTCTCCGACAGCTCTCCTCCACCATCCATACTACATTCTCCTACAGCTCTCCTCCACCATCCACACTACATTCTCCAACAGCTCTCCTCCCACCATCCACACTACATTCTCTGACAGATCTCCTCCACCATCCACACTACATTCTCCGACAGCTCTCCTCCACCATCTACACTACATTCTCCGACAGATCTCCTCCACCATCCACACTACATTCTCCAACAGCTCCATCCCACCTAAGGACTAAAGACTAAGGACACTCACCCATGTGAACTATTTGATGTTTCACAAGTGTTCCTTTCTGAGTGAAAGATTTCCCGCACTCTGAACACGAATAAGGACGCTCACCTGCGTGAACTCTCTTATGTCTAACAAGGTCTCCTTTATGAGTGAAAGATTTTCCACACTCTGAACATGAATAAGGATGTTCACCCATGTGTATTCTCTGATGTCTAACAAGGACTCCTTTCCAAGCAAAAGATTTCCCGCACTCTGAACATGAATAAGGACGCTCACCCCTGTGAATTATTTGATGTGCATCAAGTTCTCCTTTCCGAGTGAAAGATTTCCCGCACTCTGAACATGAAAAAGGATGCTCGTCTGTGTGAATACTCTGATGCTTAACAAGGTCTCCTTTCCGAGTGAAAGATTTCCCGCACTCTGAACATGAATAAGGATGCTCACCTGTGTGAATTATTTGATGCGCATCAAGTTCTCCTTTCCGAGTGAAAGATTTCCCGCACTCTGAACATGAATAAGGACGCTCACCCGTGTGAAATCTCTGGTGTACATCAAGGCTTTCTTTCCGAGTGAAAGATTTCCCACATTCTGAACATGAATAAGGACGCTCATTAGTGTGAATCCTTTGATGATTGACAAGAACTGCTTTGTTAGTGAAACATTTCCCGCACTCTGAACATGAATAAGGGCGCTCACCCGTGTGAATTCTCTGGTGTCTAACAAGATGATCTTGTTTTCGGAAAGATTTCTCACACTCTGAACATGAAAAGGGACGCTCACCCGTGTGAATTCTCTGGTGCTGAATAAAATTTCTTTTCTTATTGAAACATTTTCCACACTCTGAACATGAATAAGTACTCTCACCCGTGTGAATTTTCTGGTGTTCAACAAGATATCCTTTTCGAGCATAAGATTTCCCGCACTCTGAACATGAATAAGGACGCTCACCTGTGTGACATCTCTGATGTTCAACAAGGTCTCCTTTCCGAGTGAAAGATTTCCCACACTCTGAGCATGTATAGGGACGCTCACCCGTGTGATATTTCTGATGTCGCAAAAGGTTATTTTTCTGAGTGAAAGATTTCCCGCACTCTGAACATGAAAAGGGACGCTCACACATGTGAATTCGCTGGTGCTGAAGAAGTTGTCTCTTCTTAATGAAACATTTCCCGCACTCTGAACATGAATAGAGATGCTCACCTGTGTGAATTTTCTGGTGCCTAACAAGATTATCTTTCTTATGAAAAGATTTCCCGCACTCTGAACAGGGATAGGGACGCTCACCTGTGTGAAATTTCTGATGTTGCATAAGGTTTCCTTTCTGAGTGAAAGATTTCCCACACTCCGAACATGAAAAGGGACGCTCACCCGTGTGAACTCTCTGGTGCTGAATAAAATTTGCTTTCTTATTGAAAGATTTCCCGCACTCTGAACATGAGAATGGATTTTTACCTCGGTGAGCTCCTTCATGGGGTGAGGAAGATTCCTCGGGATTAGAAGGATCTGTTGATCGATCTGCAATGTGAGATCTTACATGGATATTTACAATCATAGTATGTGATTGATGAGAAGATTCCCCCTGATCAGAGGGATCCATTGATGTCTCCGGACAGGAAGGTCTGTGATGTATATTTTGTGTATTTGGATTTCCTCCTGGAGGATCCTGTGTGATGACATTATCTTCTGACTTACAATCAGCAGATAATAGAAGATGTCTCTCCGAGGAATTCCTGACATCACATCCATCTGTTGGAAAGAAGTAAAAAAAAAAAAAATAAATCTCAGTAGATGACAAATAACTGGAGTTTTAGCTCCTCCTCCCCGTCGGTGGAATGAGTGGAAATGCCGATCTCACAGCTGGGCTCCTGTTCTCCCTCCAAAATCAATCAGAAAAGTCTTCACACCGAGTCCATATATGATCTGCTAATTCTTTAATAATAAATAGCTATGACTGAGGCTTCATTATAAAAAACGCGTTAGTGGATTGTTACTACATCGGATTGGCTGGATTTTATATTATGAAGAGTTTGCAGATCATATATGGACTCCAACCTGAGTCAACAAGAAAAAAAAAGTCACTTTGGTCTAACAGTCAACAGTTTCACAGAGCTCTGGCATGGAACTGGGTACAACTGTAACATCAAATTATGGAAAAATAAAACCCTCCCCCAGATTTACAATGCTGGTGTCCTAGGGTGGCTCCACCCCTCCTCCATCAGTGTGGAGACAACCCAAGCTGTTAGGTTAGTTTGCAGTTGCTTCGGCTTCAACACACATTAAAGCACCTACTGCTTCAACATGCTTTTATGTGTTTTTGATGCTTCAGTGGTGCTTCGATGAAACTTTGGTGGTGCCTTGATGATGCTTCAGTGGTGCTTTAAGCGAGCTTTGTCATAGACTTCTATTGAGGCTTTGAAGATGATTTGAAGCACCACTAAAGCGACATGGGGTACAATTTTTTTATGATGTGTTTTTGATGCTTCGGTGGTGATTCAGTGGCATTTCGGCGATGCTCTTTTTGACTGGCGTTAAGAGAGCTTTAAAAAAAATCATGTCTGAAGCCTTGTTTTGAAGCAAGTGTAAACGAGCCCTTAAAGCTCTCTGAACGCCAGTCAAAAGCTCCTGTCACTAAAAAAAATGGTTAGCTCACAGTCCTGTTTACACCTTGCTTTTGCTTTGGCTTTTCCTCAAAAAATTATACTCCATGTCGCTTTAGTGGTGCTTCAAAGCATCTTCAAAGCCTCCATCAATGTCTATGCTAAAGCTCACTTGAAGCATCACTGAAGCACCACTGAAACATCACCAAAGCTTCCTTGAAGCACCACTGAAGCATCAAAAAAGCATGTTGAAGCAGTAGGCGCTTTACTGTGTGTTAAAGCCAAAGCAAGTGTAAATGAGCCCTTAGTGCAAGAGTTTATTAAAGGGTTCAATCACCTCTACAGAAAAACTGTAGAGCTGACCTAACACCAGATCCCCTCCCCACCCTCCTAGTCTCCGATTTACATGTGATGGTGCTAACCAATCAGATACCATCTGGTCCATCCTGGCAGCTCAGTATGGAAAAGAGAGAGAGCAGTGGGGTATTTCAAATCCCCTGACCATTGGAGTGGTGAGAGAGCCCTGACAGCTGAGAATGGTTGACGGTAAGTACAGTGAGGACCAGGGGTGTGGGGGAATGGGGTCCAGTGTAAAACCATCTGCTGCTGCTGGCATATATCATATATTAGTGGCAAATAAAGGGTTAAAGGTGGCGGTACTCTGTATATACACACCTAGATACACTGCTGCACCAGTATCTGTGAAAACTCTGTATAAACTATTCATGGAAAAATTGAATAAATAAAACAAGTGGTAAGGTGATGGCACTTCACTTATACCACAATACAAGGGAATAAATCTGATGGAAAATATGCAATCATGTGAAGCGTAAAAGAAGCATGTGTTCATGTAATTTTTCACTGAGCAGATCAATGCTACAGATTTGCCAACTCCAGTGCAACACCAATGAGGTCTTACAGGTCCTGAAAGTATCCAAAGGATGGAGATTGTCAGCTTGGCATGGACTACAACCCAGCACATGGCAAAGATGGGAACCACCACACTCACGTTGCAAGGCCTTGCACACCACGGTTCCAAGCAGGGTCCCTATCAGGGTTCTGTTCTGCAGTGGGCCCTAACATAGGAGCCCAGCCAGGTGCCAAACTACCCTTACCTACAGAACCTCTGTCACCGGCCATCACCATTCTCTCTGCCCAGAACTGGAGGCTCCTTCTTATCACTCTATGACAGTGGTCATCAACCCTGTCCTCAGGGCCCACTAACAGGCCAGGTTTGCAAGATAACTGAAATACATCACAGGTGATATCATTTGCTGCTCAGTGATTGCAGTATTCTAGTCTGAATCTCCCCAAGGTAATACATAAAACCTGGCCTGTTAGTGGGCCCTGAGGACAGGGTTGATGACCACAGCTCCATGACATCAAGACTTAACTGGATTGTACATTCTGTTCCCCAGTTCTACCCAATACACTGTAAAGTCCCTTCTCTTCCAAAGTAATACAAAATGGTTACTCTTAACCAATAAATTCTTTAGTTAATAAAGTTATATTTACAGCTCTGTACAGGTTCCATAGAAGCACATATCAGGGATATACAGAATCACAATTGCATTTCCTCTCTCTAATAACACTGTACTGGATTTGGCTGTGTGGCACTGTCCATAACTTTTATAGCTTAGTTGCGTCCCAGTAAATAGCATCAAAAGTCCAACAAGGTCTTCCAACACCCAGGGCAAAGATGCCAAACTGCACCCACTCCCCATTCGTGATGTGCAAGTTTAGGGGATCCTACACCGATCAGTCACTCCCTTGTCAATCACTGTCACCATTACTACTCCTGTCAGCCTTGTAGCAGAAAGAAGGCGCCCCCATCCCTACAGTAAACCATTGCACCCAGGGCAGCCATACCTCCTGCCCACCTCTTTTCCCAACCCTTCTTGGAACCCATCCTGGGGTCCCGCTAAGGGAAAACTCCACCATACAGTTCAGTTCTTTACAGCATTCTCACTGATCACCTCCTATACATGGACAGATCATGAGGTCCGGTCTGATTCAGAAGCAGGAAGTGACACATGCAGGGGAAGGAACATCAAAGCACCAAGTGCTAACTCTCACAACACCACACATTAACCCTTTAGTAGGCAAACACATATTTAAACCTGCCTATAGGATGATGTGAAGAGCTGATAATTATCTAACATTTTTTCTTTAACTGCAATCCTTATACTCAGAAGTAAAATGAGACTGTGACCTGTTTTGTTTATAGTGTCTGTTGCTTACCTGTGTCGATAGGTAGAGAAATCTCTTCCTGTTCACTTTTCATAATCATCCTGACCTCCTCTGTGGATGGCTGATCACCCCCCACATACATCTCTACTTCTTCTTCTTTAACCTCAGATTTAATATTAATCTGCCCTTCACCCTACACCAAAAATAATAGAAAACATCTATTAGTCAACTCAAGGCAGATATAAGTGCAAAACAAGGGGGAAGAGGACCCGCAATGACATTTGGCTGGGCTTGAGACCCACAGAGGAAAGGAATGTATATTAAAAAATAAAAATGGAGGGTGAAAAATGTAGGGCGCTCAAAGGAGCTAGAAACCAGAATGGGGGTTGTGGGTAACAAAGGCTGCCCTTCAATAAAACAAGAGACTACACAGAATAATGTAATCTTATGGCTTAGAATGTATATATTTAGGTCCAGGACATCTAGATGCCCAACCCCACCTACCTGATGATGGTGAGGGATGGTGTGATCCTCTTGCATGGAATCCCAGGAACACAGAGGAGGGGGAAATCTCTCACCCTAAACCCCGAACATGAAAGAAAAATAAAAACAATAGAGCAAGAGATTTCATAGAAAAATATCATCTCATAGCTTAGAATACTTTTATGTTGCAATTGCTGTCACATCTACCTGATGATGGTAAGGGATGGTGTGATCTTCCTGTGTGGAATCCCAGGAATACAGAGGATCACCCTCTACCATAGACTGCTGATCCCCGGACTTCTCTTCTTTTTCTACTTTAACCTCAAATTTGATGTCTTTCAGTTCTTCAACCTAAAGTGCAAATATGATAGAATGGATTTGTAAAAGGAAACCAGAGATGAAATAGAAGAATGTTATTTCGAAGCGTAGAATTCTACAACGTATTTGAGTTCTAATTGCTTAGTCCCACCTACCTGATGATGGTGAGGGATGGTGTGATCTTCCTGTGTGGAATCCTGGGAATACAGAGGACGGGGACATCTCTCTGGTGGGTTCCCATTACTGGATCCATCTGTAGGAAACACACACACTGACTGAATACATTGTTTCTATGTGTTTATCAGATGATGGAGGATCTAGGTGGACCCTCCTTACTGCTCTCTCCTTTACAATAAAGTCTCCTCTTACCCGGTGATGTGAAGGGCGGCTGATTCTCCATCATGACGTCCTTATAGAGATCCTGATGACCTTCTAAATAAATTATAATGTGATTACCTCCTCTGCTGCCAAATCCAACAAAGTCTTCTCCTTTTTCGCTTCCTCACAACTCACCTCTCACTCAGGACTTCCTTTATTAGATCCTGTACATCACTTCCTTTTCCTTAGTTACATCACTTCCTTTTCCTTAGTTACATCACTTCCTCTGCATCTATCACTTCCTGTCTGCACCTAACATCACTTCCTCTACAGCTGTAGTATCACTTCCTGTGTCTGTACAGTCACACTCTTCCTGTCTCCATATTCTACTCGATATAATAGGAAAAGATCTCCATCTCTATATTTATTTTGTGTCTGTTCTACAAACCAGCAACTCCAGATGGACAGTTGGATAAATGGTTCTATATTAATAATGTATCTGGTCTATAAACCAGAGGCTCATGATGGACAGTTGTATAAATGGCTCTATATTTAGGATGTATCTGGTCTATAAACCAGAGGCTCTGGATGGATAGTTGGATAAATGGTTCTATATTTAGGATGTATTCGGTCTATAAACCAGAGTCTCTGGATGGACAGTTGGATAAATGGTTCTATATTTAGGATGTATCTGGTCAATAAACCAAAGGCTCTAGATGGACAGTTGGATAAATGGCTCTATATTTAGGTTATATCCAGTCTATAAACCAGAGGCTCTGGATGGACAGTTGGATAAATGGTTCCATATTTAGGATTAGGGATGAGCTTCCTGTTAGACTCGAACATTGGCTGTTCGCCTGTTCGTCGTAAACCGAACATTATGGGGCGTTCGTGCCAAATTCGCGCAGTGCATTGCTGTATGATGATTGGTCAGAGCAGGCACCATGACCTGCATGCTTTGGCCAATAACAGCGCCCTCAGCTAAGAGAGCCATAATTGGCCAAAGGCAGGGTGCCTTTCGCCAATCATGGCTCAGGGGGACTAAGTCCATGTCCACACTATATAAGGCTGACTGCACGTCGGCCTCATGTAGTATGTCATTGCCGGCGTGGACGGAGAGAGAGTGTCATTTAGATTGAGCAGGCAGATTATTCAGTTAGCTGCAGTGTATTTCATATATATATATATATATATATATATATATATATACAGTGAGTCTAGTATATATATATATATATCCACTGCATACAGTTTAGCTAGATCTCACTGCAGTCCGTTCCTGGTGGTGTACTGTTTCTACTATATTTCTGGCAAGCAGGTGATTCAGTTAGCTGCAGTGTATTTTATATATATACAGTCAGTCTAGTATGTATATATATATATATATATATATATCTATCTATATCCACTGCATACAGTTTAGCTAGATCTCACTGCGGTCCGTTCCTGGTGTACTGTTTCTACTACACTTCTGGCAGGCAGGTGATTCAGTTAGCTGCAGTGTATTTCATATATACAGTACACATTTTTGTAAATATTTTATTATATCTTTTCATTTGACAACACCAAAGAAATGACACTTTGCTACAATGTAAAGTAGTGAGTGTACAGCTTGTTTAAAAGTGTAAATTTGCTGTCCCCTCAAAATAACTCAACACACAGCCATTAATGTCTAAATCACTGGCAACAAAAGTGAGTACTCCCCTAAGTGAAAATGTCCAAATTGGACCCAAAGTGTCAATATTTTGTGTGGCCACCATTATTTTCCAGCACTGGCTTAACCCTCTTCGGCATGGAGTTCACCAGAGCTTCACAGGTTGCCACTGGAGTCCTCTTCCACTCCTCCATGATGACATCACAGAGATGGTGGATGTTAGAGACCTTGCGCTCCTCCACCTTCCGTTTGAGGATGCCCCACAGATGCTTAATCGGGTTTAGGTCTGGAGACATGCTTGGCTAGTCCATCACCTTTACCCTCAGCTTCTTTAGCAAGGCAGTGGTCATCTTGGAGGTGTGTTTGGGGTTGTTATGTTGGAATACTGCCCTGCTGGTAGTACTCATGCAGTCTCAGATCATGACACTTCCACCACCATACTCGACTGTAGGCAAGACACACTTGTCTTTGTACTCCTCACCTGGTTGCCACCACACATGCTTGACTACGTCTGAACCAAATAAGTTTATCTTAGTCTCATCAGACCACAGGACATGGTTCCAGGAAACCATGTCCTTAGTCTGCTTGTCTTTTGCAGGCTTTCTTGTGCATCATCTTTAGAAGAGGCTTCCTTCTGGGACGACAGCCATGCAGACCAATTTGATGCAGTGTGTGGTGTATGGTCTGAGCACTGACAGGCTGACCCCCCACCCCTTCAACCTCTGCAGCAATGCTGGCAGCACTCATACATCTATTTCCCAAAGACAACCTCTGGATATGATGCTGAGCATGTGCACTCAACTTCTTTGGTGGTCCATGGCGAGGCCTGTTCTGTGTGGAACCTGTCCTGTTAAACCTGTGTATGGTCTTGGCCACCATGCTGCAGCTCAGTTTCAGGGTCTTGGCAATCTTCTTAAAGCCTAGGCCATCTTTATGTAGAGCAACAATTATTTTTTTCAGATACTCAGAGAGTTCTTTGTCATGAGGTGCCACGTTGAACTTCCAGTGACCAGTATGAGAGTGAGAGCGATAACACCAAATTTAACACACCTGCTCCCCATTTACACCTGAGACCTTGTAACACTAACGAGTCACATGACACTGGGGAGGGGAAAATGGCTAATTGGGCCCAATCTGGACATTTTCACTTAGGGGTGTACTCACTTTTGTTGCCAGCGGTTCAGACATTAATGGCTGTGTGTTGAGTTATTTTGAGGGGACAGCACATTTACACTGTAATACAAGCTGTACACTCACTACTTTACATTGTAGCAAAGTGTCATTTCTTCAGTGTTGTCACATGAAAAGGTAAAATAAAATATTTACAAAAATGTGAGAGGGGGATTCACTTTTGTGAGATACTGTATATACAGTCAGTCTAGTATTTATATATACATATATATCCACTGCATACAGTTTAGCTAGATCTCACTGCAGTACATTCCTGGTGTACTCACTGTTTCTACTATCCTTCTGGCAGGCAGGTGATTCAGTTAGCTGCAGTGTATTTCACATATATATATATATATATATATATATATATATCCACTGCATTCTAGTCTAGCCAAGCCTATACCTGACTGTAGGTTGTTCCTGGTGTACGTTTTCAAATACACTTTCAGGCAGGTGATTCAGTGATCTGCAGTGCATAAAATATATATATACAGTCCCCTAGATATATATATCCACTGCATTCTAGTCTAGCCAAGCCTATATCTGACTGCAGGTTGTTCCTGGTGTACGTTTTCAAATACACTTTCAGGCAGGTGATTCAGTGATCTGTAGTGCATAAAATATATATACTGTCTTCTACATATATATATATACACTGCATTCTAGTCTAGCCAAGCTTATATTTGACTGCAGGCCGTTCCTGGTGTACTCTTTCTAGTAAACTTCAGGCGGTGTTTTGCTAATAAAATTTTACAGCATGTCTGGAAGGCCACCAAAGAGAGGCAGACGCTCACAGGCCACTAAAAGAGGGCAAGCAGGCTCTGTGTTTACAGCCAACAGTGCTGGTTGTGGACACAGTGAATCCTCAGCACGTGGCCGTGGGACACGCTTGTCCTTTTTTTGGCAGCTGGCCGTGTTGATCCACAACATGCAGAAGAGTTGGTATAGTGCATAACTAAGCCATCCTCATCCTCCTCATCCTCAGAGCGGAGGATGTGCAGCATTTTGAAGGCTCCGATGATGGTACCCAGGTTGAGGAAGGTTGAGGAAGGCAGTAACATGAGCCCAGAGAGAGGGGGTGCCCAAGAAGGACAACAAACTGGCAGTCATGTTCCCCCAGCTGCAGCATACTGCCAGGTTTGCTCCAGTGACGAGGAGGGAGGGGATGATGAGGTCACTGACTCTACGTGGGTGCCTGATAGAAGAGGGGAGGAGGAGGAGAAGGCACATCTCCAATGAGGCAGGATGCCCTCCAGGGGCCAGCTTAAGGGCAGCCACCGACTGCATCACACCGTAGAGCTCCGCATGTGCAGGACGCTGCTGACTCCCTGCGTATTTTGAAAAGTTTTTTGGTGTGGGCCTTTTTTGATACTTGTGCAGCAGATCGCACATTTTCTGTTTGCAACATATGTCTGAAGCGTATCAAGCGTGGCCAAAACAGCAGCTGCTTGGGCACCACATGCTTGACCAGACATATGTTGACCTCCCATGCAGTCCGTTGGCAACAGCACTTAAAAGACCCACATCAAAGAACAAGGCAGACCTCTCCTTGCTCCTCATCAGCTGGGATCTCCAACCCCACAATACCTCCAGTCCCCTCAGAAACCTGCACTGAAAGGAGTGAAGGTGTAGAATTAGGTGTGCTTGCAGGCAATCTGCTATCTCTACACCAACACCTGATTGTAGCAGGCAAATTTCCCTACCCCAGTTGCTAAACCGTAGAAAGAAATTCGGTCCCAGCCATAGACATGCTCAGCGGCTGAATGCTAGCTTGGCTAAATTGCTAGCACTCCAACTGCTGCCTTTTCAGCTGGTAGACTCTGTCCCCTTTTGTGAAGTTGTGGAATTTGCGGTACCTCAGTGGCAGGTTCCCAAACGCCATTTCTTTTCACGGAAGGCCATGTGGAAGGCAATGTCTTGGCCTCGTTGGACAGGGCGGTCAGCGGTAAGGTGCATATTACCGCTGACTCATGGTCCAGCAGGCATGGACAGGGACATTATCTTTCTTTTACGGCGCACTGGGTAAGTCTGCTGGCAGCTGGGAAGGATGCAGGAGAGGGTGCAGTATTGTTGTAGCTTGTTCTGCCACCACACCTCCAAAATGCTAGTAGTGGTGATTCTGCCACACCTCTCTCCTTCAGCCCCTCCTCTTCTTCCTCTATGGCCTCTTCCTCTGCAGATTTCTCCTCGGAACCAGCGGTGCTCCGTAGGCATTCAAGGGGCTACGCTATGGCAAAAAGATGCCATGCGGTGCTTGAGTTGGTCTGCTTAGGGGACAGGAGCCACACTGGGGCAGAGATTCTGGCAGCTCTGCAGGGGCAGACTCAGAGGTGTTTGATGCCAAGCCAGCTTCAGCCAGGAATGGTGGTTTGCGACTATGGCACCAACCTCCTCTCCGCCCTCCGACAGGGACACTTGACCCATGTTTCCTGTTTGGCTCAAATCCTTAATTTGGTGGTGCAGCGGTTCTTGTGCAGGTACCCGGGCTTACAGGATCTCCCGAGGCAGGCCAGGAAAGTCTGTGGGCATTTCCGCCGGTCATATAAGGCCAGTGCTCGGCTGGCTGACCTTCAAAAGGAATGCAAACTGCCTCATTTGTGACATGCCCACCAGTTGGAACTCAACGTTGGCAATGCTGCAGCGGCTGCACACACAGCAGAGTGCCATCAATGAGTACCTGTGTTAGTATGGCACCAGGACAGGGTCAGTGGAGCTTGGCTGGTGAGGATGGTGAGCAGTGACAGTGCATGCATCAGTGATACTGTCCCTCTTGTCTTCCTGTTGGAGCATGCACTTCATAGAATAATGGACAGGGCACTTGAGGCAGAACAGAGGGAGGAAGAGGAGGACTTCCTTACCTCTCAAGGCCCCCTTTATCCTGACACTATTCCTGTGGGCCCGCCAATCACACAGGAAGAGGAGGAGGAGGAGGATGAGGATTGTGTCAGCATGGAGGTGGAGCCTGGCACTCAGCATCAGCAGCAGTCTTCAAGGGATCGTTTTCAGTCCCCAGAAACCCATGGACTTGAAGGGGGCTGGGAGGAGGTGGCTGTGGATCATGTCATCCTTAGTGACCCAGAGGACTCCGGATCGAATGCCTCAGCAAACCTTCGCTGCATGGCCTCCCTGATCCTGCAAAGCCTGCAAAAGGACCCTTGGATTTGTGGTATCAAGGAGAGGGATCATTACTGGCTGCCAACCCTTCTTGATCCACCTTACAAGGGTAAGGTTGCAGAACTTATCCAGCCTTCGCAGAGGGAGCAGAGGATGAAACATCTTTGGGAGGCCTTGCAGAAAGGTTTGTGCAATGTGTTTCCAGAGCCTGGGAGGTTACAATTTCCTGGTCCTCCTGGACAACGTGTTGCTGAGGCTTCGGTCAGTCACAGAAGGAGTGGTGGAAAAGGTGGCCGTCTGACCGTTCAGACAATTCTTTAGTCCGCAGCCCCATGGTCTGATCGGTTCTAGCAACCATCGCCAGCGTCTGATTTACATGGTGCAGAAATACCTAGGGGCAAGATCAGACTTGGAGACCTTTCCAACCAAAAATCCACTGGGTTACTGGGTCTTGAGGATGGATCACTGGCCAGAGCCTGCACAATTTGCAATTGAGCTACTAGCCTGTCCTGCATCCAGCGTTCTTTCTGAACGCACATTCAGTGCTGCTGGAGGCTTTGTAACCGATCAAAGAAAGAGTGCGCCTGTCCACAGACTCAGTTGATCGGCTAACCTTCATAAAAATGAATCAGTCTTGGATCCCCAGCTACCAAGCACCTGATACTGATGTGACCGATTCATTTTTCTATGAATGTGAGATCCCTTGAAGACTGCCTATGCTGAGTGACTATCCTGTTATGCTGAGTGACTATCCTATTCCTCCTCAATGTTCATGTTGTTAGCTTCTAAGAACATTTTTGTTTCAGGGCACCACCACCAGTGCCTAAGGCCGAGGAGCGAGGAGCCACAGTGGGCGGACGCTGCAAACGTGCCCATACACAGCTGATGTCTCTGCCGGACAATTTGCTTCGGTTTGGTAGACAATCAGCTGTGCTATCATTATCCTATGTTACCCCGCCTTACCAATCAATGATTGGTCAGTAGTGTGTCACACCCCACTCCACTTAGAATATATGGCACTATTTTGCCATATACCCTCCTGTGCTATACAAGCCAAGAGGAGTGAGTTTCCCCTGCAGGACAGGTTCATGTTGTAAAGCATCAGAGACCAGGTATGTGAATCTTTATTATGCCTGTCACACACTTATTTCAACTTTCCACACACTTTGCTGTGTGATGACATTTATTACTAAAGTTTATTCCTTTGCATACATATAACAAACTTTACTAGCACCAATGTCTCTAATATGAGACACATACCCCTCTCAATAAAACCATTTTCTTTTTTCCTTATTTCTGATTTTGTAGATGCATGTGCAGTCCGCCCAGCAGTGGTGGCTCTTGTGAGCCCTGGTTTGCCGTCCCTTCGGGGTTCATTATCAAGGCCAGAACTTGCAAATCACCTTATACCCCCTCTCTTGGGCTCCTATCTACCAAAACTGTACCCAATATTTGGATCTCTGACAAATTGATGCAATCTTCTGGACTCTAGGAAGTGGGAGTCCTTCTCTTAGCCTACTTGTATATCGCATATATGATGAAGAGTCACACGCTTTGTGAGTAAATTTATACAATTTTTATCTGCTCAGTCTAAGATTCTGTTCTGTCCGTATCCCTTGTTTGAAATTTAACAGTCTCTCATATATCTAGATATAACGTTCTTATACTCTATGTTGGTGCTAAATACATTGATTGATTTACACCCCTACATATATATATATACATATTCCTTTGTCTTTCTTCTAGAAAAACAGCAAAAAACTGCATAGAGGGAACATAATTCCTCTATATTCCGAAACATGTAGAGTATTCTGTGCTACGGTATTTTCATTCCAGCGGGTCATTTTTGAACTTGTTGGGAAGACATACCAATGCACCTCAGCAGTTTGATTACCCTTTATCTATTGCCTCTTCTACTCATGTGATTTTATATGTTTATGTATTATTTTGTACCCAATAAACTTTTGTCAATAATTTCAATAATATTTTGTATACTTGACGCTTGCACCATTCATTAATTTCCCAGTGACACACTGCCTGTACTATCCCCTTTGGGGCACATCCTCCTCCTTGGTCTTCCTCCTTTTCTGGGATGTGGCAGTGATCCCTGGGTACGCTCCAACACTGGTTCCCTTCCAAATCTTTGTTTTCATAAAACCAGAAGCTCTGGATTGACAGTTGGATAAATAGTTGTATATTAAGGATGTATCTGGTCTATAAACCAGAGGCTCTGGATGAACAGTTGGATAAATGACACTATATCTAGGATGTATCCAGTCTATAAACCAGTAGACATGTGCGATTCGTTTCGTAGGAAAATTTGTACGAATTTCCAAAAATTTGTACATTCAGAAGCATCCGAAATACGAATTGCTATGCTTCCGAATTTTATACAAAATACGAAATTTAGTTGACGAATTTCGGATCCAAATGAGCACAGCAGGGGTACAGCCCCAGGAGGAACTTCCTCCTGGGGCTGTACCCCTGCTGTGCTCATGTTGAGGGGCTCCCACCATCCCTGTGCTGTGCTGACTTCCTGGGGCTGTACCTCTGTGCTGTCAGGGGCTCAATGCTGGCTGTACCTCCCCTATAGGGATGCCTGTATTTTAGGCTTCAGGGGCAATGTGGAGCTGCAGCCAGCACTGACAGAAAAAAAACAATTTTTTTGTGTATTGGGGCTGGGGGAGGGGACAATCTGTACAGGGAGGGGGTAGTGTGAGCAGGGTGGGCTGTGCGTGCAGGGGAAAAGGGGGCAGAGTATACAAGGGGGTGTGTGTACAGGAAATGGTGAAGTATGTGCAGGAAAACGGGGGAAAGTGTACAAGGGGGATATTTACAGGGGAAAGGGGGGAACTGTGTACAGGAAGGGTGACATTGTGTGCAGAGAGGAGAGGCAGTGTGTATAGGGAGCAAACTGTGCACAAATATGGAGAGCAATGGAAGCATAGAGGGAGGTGACAGGCAGAGAAAACCAATTGGCTTACATGTTCATGCAGCCTACTGCCAAATTGGCTGCAGTGAGGGGCATTATGATGTGGTCTACTACTGCGCTTGGGTGCCAGATATTGTAAAGGAGCAAAGTGAGTGAGAGGCACTGTGACAGACTCACCCGGGACAGAGGTTTTTGGAAGGGACTGAATGCTAGCCTCTTGCCTACTGACTATGGGCCCTGGCTTTTAAGGGAAAACTACTCTTTGTGAGGCGTATGAAGGGGAAAAGGGGCATCTGCCCTGGGCCCCATCACTGTTGTAGCTACAAACCGGCTGCATTGATATGCAAATAGAGGCAGCATTCATATGTATATCATGCCTCCCTGGGGTCATATCCACCATCACTTCTGCTGAATGCTGCCCACCGGGGAGATAAAGGGGCATGTGTGAAAGTCCTGCCTGCAACTGTGGTCATTTAGCCTACTATCAGCCTGTTCTGCAAAGGTAAGCAAATTAGAGGTGGAACCCTTTTTCAAAATAACATGGTGCCACAGCAGTGTGAATTGTGGTGCATGTGAATACGCACATCTCAGCAGATGCCCGAGGGTGTCATTAACAATTAATGGCACTGCTGTGTATCTGCAAAAGGGCAGTACATTTCTGTGGTGTCAGGAAAGCGATTTTGAATGCGTTCCCGACACACACAAATGTGAAAGCAGGCTAAATGTCTCAGTTACATTGGTGGTCAGTATAAATCCTCTCATTACATTGGGGCTTGGTGCACAATCCTTTCATTCACACTAGTGGCCAGTGTGAAGGTCCCTCTTACATTGGTGGTCAGTGTAAATCCCACCCTACATTAGTAGTTCCTGTGAATGCTCATATTAGATTAGTGGTCAGTGTAAATCCCCATCACATTAGTGGTCAATGTGAATCCCCATTACATTGGTGGCCAGTGTAGAAACTACTTTTTATATTGGTAATCAGTAAATAAAATCCAAACTTTAATTTGTGGTCAGTTTCAAATCCTCCCTAACATTGGTAGTCTATGCAGAAGCCCTCTTTAATAGGGATGAGCTTTGAGTTTGAGTCGAACACATGTTAGACTCGAACATTGGCTGTTCGCAAGTTCGCCGAACAGCGAACAATTAGGGGTGTTCGCGGCAAATTCGAATGCCGCGGAACACCCTTTAAAAGTCTATGGAAGAAATCAAAAGTGCTAATTTTAAAGTCTTTTATGCAAGTTATTGTCATGAAACGTGTTTGGGGACCTGGGTCCTGCCCCAGGGGACATGTATCAATGCAAAAAAAAGTTTTAAAAACAGCCATTTTTTCAGGAGCAGTGATTTTAATAATGCTTAAAGTCAAACAATAAAAGTGTAATATCCCTTTAAATTTCGTAGCTGGGGCGTGTCTATAGTATGCCTGTAAAGGGGCGCATGTTTCCCGTGTTTAGAACAGTCTGACAGCAAAATGACATTTCAAAGAAAAAAAGCCATTTAAAACTACTCGCGGCTATTGCATTGCCAGTCCAACAATACACATAGAAGTTCATTGATAAAAACGGCATGGGAATTCCCCACAGGGGAACCCCGAACCAAAATTAAAAAAAAAAATGACGTGGGGTCCCCCTAAATTCCATACCAGGCCCTTCAGGTCTGGTGTCAGGGGCATATCAGTGACTGTCGGGCGAACATGCGTGCGCGCAGGTGCACGAGGGGCCTTCCCAGGGCAGTTCTGCTGAAATCTCCACCAGGGGGCGCTGGAGCGCTCCCGCGTGCGCCCGTTCGCGCGTGCGCGCGCCTGTCAGATGCTTCCATCAGGTGCTGTTCGTCTGCAGCTCTGCACCTGAGTTCCTGTATCCTGCCTGTTGTTGTATTGCTAGTGACCCGGCTCCGTCTGACCATTCTCCTGTCTCCAATCCGACCCGTCCTGCCTGACCTCGCTTATATCTTGTGACCCGTTGCCAAACTCCTGCCTGCCTGACTATTCTTGGATTATCCCTCCTGCTATATACTTGCCTGATCTCCTGCCAAACGAACTGTCTGACTCTGCTTTGCCTGTGTCCTGTGACGCTGCTTCCAGCCTGCTCTGCCAAGCTTCAGGTTCTGCTGCTGCCAAATCATCCACCTGTCTGCCTACTGATCCGCTTCAGCCTACCTGCATCCGCAGCTCAGCCATCCCGGAGGGACGTCTTCCCAGTTCCAGTGTTTGCTACCGCAGGAACCTGCATCAGGCCCTCCTACCCACTGTGCTCAAGAGACCACTGTTCCCACTTCCAGTGGCTCCTGAACCAGCGTTTAAGAGAGGTCTCCTTCTACCAGTCCGGCTCAACTACCAGGTACCTAACAGTACGAACAGCCATGACTGAGCCCGCAGGAGAGACCTCTCCCATCAAGGAGATCTGTACGCACCTAGCGGCACTCACCCAGGCAGTAAAGACTTTACAAGACAGCTACAACAGACTGGAGGGTCAAGTGCTGAACCTTAGTGGTCCTGGAGGTGTGGCCTCTGCCTCCGCAGCTGCTCCAGCACAGGCCGCTGCACCACCCTCTGTGGTCATGCTCCCACCTGAACCAAGGGTCCCCATCCCTGAGAGGTTTTCTGGTGACCGAACCAAGTTTCTGGCCTTCCGCAGCGCCTGTCAACTTTACTTCGCCCTGCAGCCACAGACTTTTTCCTTGGAGGCTACTAAAGTGGGATTTGTTATATCCCTTCTTCAAGGGGAACCCCAGACCTGGGCCCACTGCCTGCTTGAAACCAACTCTGTACAGATCCAGCCTTTGTCCGCCTTTTTCGAAGCCATGGCCCAGTTGTACGAGGACCCTCAGCGGACACCGCTGAGGCAGCTTTGTTCGCGCTCCAGCAAGGCCGCAGGCCGGCCGAGGACTATGTTACGGACTTCCGACGCTGGAGCGCAGACACTCAATGGAACAACGCAGCTTTACGTCATCAGTTCCGCATGGGGTTATTTGAGAGTCTAAAGGACGAGCTTGCCTGGGTAGGGATGCCCGATACCCTTGAAGAACTCATTGCTCTTACCATCCAGATTGACCGACGCCTTTGTGAGCGCCGGTCTGAACGCTCTTCCCAGCAATCGCACCCTATGTGGATGACTGCCTCCCGGTATCTACCTCCTGTCTGCCCAAGTCCGGCCACCCAAACACCTGATGCTCCTGTGCCAATGCAACTGGGACTTATGCGCTCTACTTTGCCCCCAGAAGAACGGGCGCACAGACGCCAGCTAAACCTCTGTCTCTACTGTGGTGGGGCGGGCCACTACGTGAACAACTGTCCAGTCAAGACTCGTAAGTGTTTTCCTTCTACTCCGGCCAGTTTATCCGCCTTAACCGCCAATGCAACTCAACTTGCTCTCCCTCTCTCATTACAGCTCCAGGGAAGAACAATCCAGGTCAACGCCATAATTGCTTCCGGGGCATGTAGCTGCTTTATTGACTCTGCTACTCTCTTCTCTACTCAACAAAATCTTCCCCTAAAAGACAAGACACACAGACTCTCAGTTTTTCTGGCCGATGGGTCCCACATAAAATCAGGACAAGTCTCTCAAGAAACCCTTCCTCTGTCTGCCACCTGTTTATCTCAACACAAAGAGAGCCTAACTCTGGACGTTATCTCATCTCCATTATTTCCGATCATTTTGGGCATGCCCTGGCTCCAGGCCCATAACCCTCACGTTAACTGGTCTACGAGTGAAATCAAGTTCCGGTCACCCTACTGCCAAAAACATTGCTTACCTGAACCCTCTAAGCCTGCTGCTACTTTACTTAGTATAGACATTGACGAAGACCTGCTTCAAACCATACCAGAGGCCTATCGGGAATTTGCGGATGTGTTCAGCAAAAAGGGAGCAGACTCCCTGCCACCCCATCGTCCCTATGATTGCCCAATTGAGCTGCTCCCTGGGGCTGAGATTCCTTTCGGGCGCATCTTCCCGCTGTCTGAAAAAGAACAAGAGGCACTTAAGATATAGATAAATGAAAACCTCGAAAAGGGCTTTATTCGACCTTCTACTTCCCCAGCTGGTGCCGGAATATTTTTTGTCTCCAAAAAAGATCAGACTCTTCGTCCATGTGTGGACTATCGGGAGTTAAACAAGGTTACGGTCAAAAACCGCTACCCGTTGCCTCTGATACCTGAACTGTTCCAGAAGTTGAGGTCTGCCATCATCTTCACCAAGCTGGATCTGAGAGGGGCCTACAATCTGGTCCACATCCGGGCCGGAGATGAATGGAAGACGGCTTTCCGGACCCGTTTCGGACATTATGAGTATCTGGTCATGCCCTTCGGCCTATGCAATGCTCCTGCCACTTTCCAGCATCTGGTCAACGATGTGTTCAGAGATTTCCTGGACATCTTTGTAATCGTCTACTTGGATGACATCTTAATCTTCTCCAGTTCTCTCAATCAACATAGGGAACATGTCCGTAGGGTCCTGGACCTTCTTCGTTTGCACGGACTGTATGCTAAAGCGGAAAAGTGCGAATTTGAACAAGAGGAGATTCAGTTTCTGGGGTTAGTCATCTCCCGAACCGGCATCAAAATGGACCCTCAGAAGGTGTCCGCTGTGCTAGATTGGCCAGCTCCTCTGGACAAGAAGGGCATGCAACGCTTCATTGGATTTGCACATTTTTATAGAAAGTTCATTAGGGGGTTTTCTGCCATTATCTCCCCCATCACGCAGCTAACCAAGCAGAACTCTCGTTTCCACTGGAGCCCAGGAGGCTCAGGGGGCCTTTTAAGAATTAAAGAGATGTTTCACTTCAGCTCCGATCCTTAGCCATCCTGACCCATCCTTGCCTTTTATCCTGGAGGTTGATGCTTCCGAAGTGGCCGTGGGTGCTGTCATTTCTCAACGACAGGGTAACAAGGACCTGATGCACCCCGTAGGATTCTTTTCTAGAAAACTCTCACCAGCTGAGCGGAATTACGATGTGGGAGACCGGGAACTACTTGCTATCAAGACAGCTTTAGAAGAATGGAGGTACTTGTTAGAGGGCGCAGTCCATCCGGTGCTGATATATACTGACCACAAGAATCTCGAATACTTAAGATCTGCTAAGAGACTGAAACCCCAACAGGCCCGATGGGCCCTATTCTTTACACGTTTCTGTTTCCACATCACTTACCGGCCTGGATCTAAAAACGTAAAACCAGACGCGCTGTCGCGCATGTTTGACAACCCTAAAGACCTTTCAGTACCTGACACCTACCTGCCGGCAAATAGCTTCCTACTTCTTCAAACGGATCTCCTGTCCATGATCAGAGAAGCATCACCAGAACCTTCAAGTCTCCAGGGATCCTCTTTAACACCCCAAGATGGATTATTGTGGAGAGGAAGTCAAATATTCGTACCGGAGAGCGCCCGAGTCAAGGTGCTGACATTATTGCATGACCACCCACTTGCAGGACATTTTGGAGTCCGCAAGACCCTTGAGCTTGTGCAACGCACTTTCTGGTGGCCTAACCTGCAGGAATTTTGCAGAAAGTATGTTAACTCTTGTTCTGTTTGCATTCAGAATAAAACTTCCAGGAACAGAGCTTGGGGACTACTGAGACCATTGCCTATACCAGATAGACCCTGGAGGATGATAGCAATGGACTTTATAGTTGAACTACTATGCTCTGAAGGATGTTCGGCGATCTTTGTGGTCATCGACCGGCTGTCTAAAATGGCCCACTTCGTGCCCCTAAAGGGAACACCTTCTGCTGTTGAAACGGGCCGTGTGTTCATCAAGGAGATTGTTAGGCTGCACGGAGTCCCCGCAAATATAGTGTCCGATAGGGGGGTGCAGTTTACTTCACGCTTCTGGAAAGCCCTATGTGAGATCTTGAAAATTGAACTAGCCCTGTCCTCAGCATACCATTCCCAGACAAACCAGTCACTGGAGCAATACATTAGGTGTTTCACATCTTTTGTGCAAGATGATTGGGTGTCCCTGCTGCCCCTAGCGGAATTCGCTTATAATAATGCTAGTCACTCTGCCACTGATCAATCTCCTTTCTTTGCCAATTATGGTTTTCATGTATCTTTTTTACCAGATTTTCTTCCAGAGTCCTCAGTTCCAGCGGTCCAGGACACAGTGCAGTTCCTCAGTCATAATAACCGGATGTTACAGGAAGCGGTATCCAAGGCACAAGCAGACAGCAAGAGGATCTTCGATCAAAAAAGAAAAGGTGATCTAAACCTTCAGCCTGGTGATAAGATAAGGTATGGCTGTCTACCAATAATATTAGGTTGACTTGTCCTTCCAAAAAGCTTGCTCCTAAATTTATTGGGCCCTTCCCTGTGAAAAGAAAAATCAACGGTATCCTATGAACTGTGTTTACCTGACTCACTTAAAAGCCACCCTGTGTTTCATGTGTCGCTTTTGAAGCCTGCTGTAGATGATCCCTTTCCTGATAGGGGCGCCAGGGTCCCTTAACCTGTCTTGGTGGACGGAAATGAGGAATACGAAGTGGAGGCCATCCTTGATTGCAGAAAGAGATCTGGGCAAGTACAGTTTTTGATTAAATGGAAGGAGTATGGTCCGGAAAATAACTCATGGGAACCTCACAGTAATATTCATGCTAAACGTTTGATCCATGCCTATTTCTCTGCTCATCCTGAAAAGAAAAGTTATCTGGGCATCCGGAGGCTGCCCGTTGGGAGGGGGCAATGTCAGGGGCATATCAGTGGGCGTCGGGCGAACATGCATGCGTGCAGGTGCAAGAGGGGCCTTCCCAGGGCAGTTCTGCTGAAATCTCCACCAGGGGGTGCCGGAGCGCTCCCGTGCATGCCCGTTCACACCCGTGCACGCGCCCGTTCGTGCTAGCGCTGTTTGGCGCCAAGGGCCCTTTAAAAGACTGTCAGATGCTTCCATCAGGTGCTGTTCATCTGCAGCTCTGCACCTGAGTTCCTGTATCCTGCCTGTTGTTGTATTGCTAGTGACCCGGCTCCGTCTGACCATTCTCCTGTCTCCAATCCGACCCGGCCTGCCTGACCTCACTTATGTCTTGTGACCCGTTGCCAAACTCCTGCCTGCCTGACTATTCTTGGATTATCCCTCCTGCTATATACTTGCCTGATCTCCTGCCAAACGGACTGTCTAACTCTGCTTTGCCTGTGTCCTGTGACGCTGCTTCCAGCCTGCTCTGCCAAGCTCCAGGTTCTGCTGCTGCCAAATCATCCACCTGTCTGCCTACTGATCCGCTTCAGCCTACCTGCATCCGCAGCTCAGCCATTTCGGATGGACGTCTTCCCAGTTTCAGTGTTTGCTACCGCAGGAACCTGCATCAGGCCCTCCTACCCACTGTGCTCAAGAGACCACTTTTCCCACTTCCAGTGGCTCCTGAACCAGCGTTTAAGAGAGGTCTCCTTCTACCAGTCGGGCTCAACTACCAGGTACCTAACATCTGGTATGGATATTAAGGGGAACCCCTGCCAAAATTAAAAAAAAAAAATGATACGGGGGTCCCCCTAAATTCCATACCAGACCCTTCAGGTCTGGTATGGATTTTAAGGGGAACCCCGCGCCACAAAAAAAAAAAAACGTCGTGGGGTCCCCCAAAAAATCCATACCAGATCCTTTATTTAAATGCTTCTTCTTTCTTCTATCTTCCTTCATCTTCTTCTTCTTCTTCTGGTTCTTCCTCCGGCGTTCTCGTCCAGCATCTCCTCCGCGGCATCTTCTATCTTCTTCTCCTCGGGCCGTTCCGCACCCATGGCATGGGGGGAGGCTCCCGCTCTTCTCTTCATCTTCTTCTCTTCTTCATCTTCTTCTTCATCTTCTTCTTTTCTTCTCTTCTTCTCTTCTTCATCTTCTTCTCCGGGCCGCTCCGCATCCATGCTGGCATGGAGGGAGGCTCCCGCTGTGTGACGTGTCTCCTCTTCTGACGGTTCTTAAATAATGGGGGGCGGGGTCATCTCTGATGCCTGGGACATGACGGGACTTCCCTGTGGCATTCCCCGTGACGTCACAGGGAAGTCCCGTCAAGTCACCGTGCGTCAGAGGGGGGCGGGGTCACCAGGTGGCCCCGCCCCCTGTTATTTAAGAACCGTCAGACGAGGAGACGCCGTCACACAGTGGGAGCCTCCCTCCATACCAGCATGGATGCGGAGCGGCCCGGAGAAGAAAATGAAGAAGAGAAGAAGATGAAGCAGAGAAGAAGAAGAAGAAGAAGATGAAGCGAAGAGCGGGAGACTCCCCCCATGCCATGGGTGCAGAGCGGCCCGAGGAGAAGAAGATAGAAGACGCTGCAGAGGAGATGCTGGATGAGAACGCCCGAGGAAGAACCAGAAGAAGAAGAAGAACCAGAAGAAGAAGAAGAAGATGAAGGAAGATAGAAGAAAGAAGTAGCATTTAAATAAAGGAATTGTCAAAAACTGTCTCTTGTCATTTTTAACATGTGTGACAGTTTTTTAGTTAAATGGTAGGGGTACAAAACCCCCTTACCATTTCACACAGGGGGGGCCGGGATCTGGGGGTCCCCTTGTTAAAGGGGGCTTCCAAATTCCGATAAGCCCCCCGCCCGCAGACCCCCACAACCACCGGCCAGGGTTGTGGGGATGAGGCCCTTGTCCTCATCAACATGTGGACAAGGTGTTTTGGGGGGCTACCCCAAAGCACCCTCCCAATGTTGAGGGCATGTGGCCTGGTACGGTTCAGGAGGGGGGGCGCTCTCTCGTCCCCCCCCTCTTTTCCTGCGGCCTGCCAGGTTGCGTGTTCGGATAAGGGGCTGGTATGGATTTTTGGGGGGACCCCACGCCGTTTTTTTTTTTTTAATTTTGGTTCCGGGTTCCCCTGTGGCGAATTCCCATGCCGTTTTTATCAATGAACTTCTATGTGTATTGTCGGACCGGCAATGCAATAGCCGCGAGTAGTTTTAAATGGCTTTTTTCCTTTGAAATGTCATTTTGCTGTCCGACTGTTCTAAACACAGGAAACATGCGCCCCTTTACAGGCATACTATAGACACCCCCCAGCTATGAAATTTAAAGGGATATTATACTTTTATTGTTTGACTTTAAGCATTATTAAATCACTGCTCCTGAAAAAACGTCCGTTTTTAAAACTTTTTTTGTACTGATCCATGTCCCCTGGGGCAGGACCCAGGTCCCCAAACACTTTTTATGACAATAACTTGCATATAAGCCTTTAAAATTAGCACTTTTGATTATTCATGTTCGTGTCCCATAGACTTTAACGGTGTTCGCGTGTTCGAACAAACTTTTTTCCTGTTCGCATGTTCTGGTGTTCGGCTCATCCCTACTCTTTAAATTGGTGGTGAGGGTAAATCCTCCTTACATTGGTGGGCAGTGTAGAAATCCCCCTTTATTGGTTTGTTGATGTAAAATCCCCCACTACATTGGTTGCTGATGTAAAATCCCCCATTACATTGGTTTTCAGTGTAAATTATTCATTACATTGTGTACATTTCCCTTTACATTGGTGGTAAGCACAGAATTGCCCTTACACTGGTGGTCAGTGTAAATCCCCCTTTACATTGGTGGTCAGTACAAATCTCCTCAACCATGGTTGTCAGTGTAAATTCCCCCTTACATGGAGGACATTGTATATTCCCTCTTACACTGGTAGATGGTGTAAATGCTCTTATTTTATTGGTGTCAGTGAAGAAATCCCTCTTTACATTGGTAGGTGATGTAAAATCCCCTGTTACATGGTTGTCAGTGCAAATTCCCTCTCACATTGGTGGTCAGTGTAAATCCCCCCTCACATTGGTGGTCATTGTAAATTTTCCATTACATTGGTGGTCATTGTAGAATCCCCCACTATATACTTGCCCAAAATTTCCAGCTTTGCTCTACATGATTCAGAATTTACCACAGTGTACTTCCTCCTAGCTAATCCCATCCCCACCACTGCCACTGATCCCATCAACCCCCCAGCATTGCCACTGATAACACCCCCTCCCACCAGCATTGCCACTGATCCCAGAAGTCCTAGAATCTCTAGGATTTTTCTGTCTATTGATGGGTCCCCTCACCTCCCCAGTCCATGGTGTGCAGGCAGTGAGGAGATGATGTGCTGTAACCTTTAACAACCAATCAGTGAGAACTAATGATGTGCACTAACCTCTTGCAACCAATCATTGAGCGGTAAGGATACCAATCAGTAAGCAGTAATAATGTGTAGTAACCTCTAGCAACCAATTGGTGAGTGGTAAGGATGTCCAGTAACCTCCAGCAACCAATCAGTGAGCAGTATTTATGTATAGTGATCTTTAGCAACCAATCAACAAACAGAAGTCATGTGCTGCAACCTCTAGCAAATAATAAGTGAGCCATAATGTGTGCTATAACCTCTAGCAGCCAGTCCGTGAGTGGTAGGGATACACTGTAACCTCCTGCAACCAATCACAATCGCTGGCTGTACTGATTCAGTAAACTGATTTTGAGTCTAGCTGCTATTTATTGTAGACTCAGAGCAGGTTAAGAGTGAAAGAAAAATTTTTCCCAGGGTCCAAACAATATTAAAGACGGGCCTGGGCGTATGCCTGGGGACCCTTGGAGTAATGTTACTTTGGATTCAAGTCCATGTCTCCCCAAGACACACAGACTCTTGGATCCATCTTAAGGGCCTAAATGCCACATTTCCAGAAAGGACCGCTTTACACTGTGGGACTCATAGCAGATGCTGATGTCATCAGCAAGCCACCTGTCTGGGGTTGTCTACTATAATGTGTTTATTGCAAATAATGCCAGCACTCTTAAGGTATATGAGGCTGAATTCTTTGTTTTAGTACGTAGTAGCCATATCGTCTCTGCTACTTTCAGCATTCACTTATGGTCTGACACTGCTACAACAAAAATGCGTTGTGTTTGAAAAACCTACCTAATAAAGACTTTTTTTGGATTGGGTTGCCGCTGTTGTATGTGAGCCAATGGGGAAAGGAAAGTAAATTATTACATATGTAATTTATTTGATGACACAATGGGGGTTATTTATGAAAGGCAAATCCACTTTGCACTACAAGTGCACTGAAAGTGCAGTCGCTGTAGATCTGAGGCGAAGATCTGAAATGACGGGAAGCTCTGCTAATTTTATCATCCAATCATGTGCAAGCTAAAATGCTGTTTTTTATTTTCCTTGCATGTCCCCCTCAGATCTACAGTGACTGTAGTGCAAAGTGGATTTACCTTTCGTAAATAACCCCAATATGTTGTCACTGATCCTGTCCCTGAGAATTGTAATGTTATTCGTTGCCCCAGTGGCAAGGTCCGTTCAGACGAAAGACGTAGGGCTGAGTTTCAGCAGTGACGTCATCCCACGGGGTGTTCAATCTGGGAGTTTTTTTTACATGCTGTTTGACTTTTATCTACTTGAGTAGGTGCCTGATTTTATTAAATAAATATGTATTTTACTGCACCACAAGCAATTTTCTCTTCCTCTTTTATATGCTGCCTTCTTGTGGCTGAGCAGAGGACTGCCTGTTTAATCTGTTGAGAAGGAAGGCTCTCAGTGGCATCACGTATACCTTCCATACATTTGGGCAGCAAGCTGTGGGAGTGGAGGTTCTAATCCAAGGGTCTCAAACTGGCAGCCCTCCAGCTGTTGCAAAACTACAAGTCCCATGAGGCATTGCAAGGCTGACAGTTACAACCATGACTCCCACAGGCAGAGGCATGATGGGACTTGTAGTTTTGCAACAGCTGGAGGGCCGCCATTTTGAGACCCCTGCTCTATTCCATCCACCTGTCGTCCAGGATGGCATATTACAGATGTGGAGGCTGACTTCAAATCACTTACCAATTAAGGCATGTGGAGGCTTACACTCATTTATCCAGCTATTAAATTGTGTAATTGAAGATAGCAGATCCTTACAATTCATCTATCTATTGGTGGGATGTGCCCCCATAAGCGCTGTTAGACCTCTTTGGAATAGGGGGTCTAACCCTCTGGGAGGCAGAATCTGTGTTACACATTTGGATGCACTTGTGGTGATGAGGATTTTTTACCTGTGAATTGCGTTTTCATTGAATTATTCCTTTTGAAAGACTTTCACTGGCAAAATTTATTTTCACTGGACTATTTTCCTTTCCTTTTTCTTCATTTTGATAGTAATGGGACTTTTTTATTTGGATTTTTTTTATATTGGCAGCACATGTGAACTGATTACTTATATGACGGCACAACACCTGTATGGGTTTATATTCTTTCTAGTGTGGATAATTAGTGAGTGCAGCTATCAGCCTTGGAATTTGTTTTGATGACACTTTAGCGCAAGATTTGGATTTTTGCAAAATGATTTATGAAACAATGTACAGTTTTAATGCATCCCTAAGCATGCAGTTTGAAGGATTTTTTTTCTTAATATCGACCTTTAGACTACCTGAAAACACCCTTTTCCTACAGACATATATATATATATATATATATATATATATATATATATATATATATATATATTTTTTTTTTTAACATTGGTACATATTCTTCAGGCTCTGTGTTTGACAATCCCTTGCCTGTTAGCCCTGAAAATGGCCATTACTGATATCGAAGGTACGGCTTCAGGATTCAAACCTTATTAGCATTTGCTGAGTTAAACAGGTACATTCGGCTCATCCCTCTTTTTAATTATGGCAAAACAAAAATTGAAAACCAGTGAAATTGATGCACACATTCACAACATACAAATGTTATATATATTAATATATGAATTTTTAACAATGTTCTAAAATGATTACCAATATACACAGGACTCATTTATTTTGATCAGGAACAACGTTTATTGAGCATGTAAAGTATAACATACGTGTGAGAAAAGTGCAACAGGCACTACATACAGGATAACTTTGTTGACATACATTGCGGCTTGACAAAATGAGATAGGGAGGAAAAAAAAGGGTGCTGGCATATTACAGTCCATCAAATTGTGCAGTGGTGTAAGCCCACCTGGGGGGAGTGGGAATGTACATTGGTGGGCCAGGGGGATAATCGGGAGAGGGTGTGCCTAATCTTCTTCGTTGCAGGTGGAGGAATCCTCCAGCCATCTGTCCCAGATTTTATGGTATTTCTTTGGGCAGCCCGGTGGATGTATAGCACTTTCTTGTAAGGGAGGGTGTCGTTAACAGCTCTGATCCATTGCTGCAGCGTGGGGGGAGCTCCCCTAATCCAGAGCCTGGCAATCTAGAGTCTGGCCAAAAATAGTGTTTCTTGCAGAAATATGTTTAGGTATTTCTCGCTTTCAGAAGGACTCATTTATTTAATATCGTTCATGCCCCTTCATAGTAAAATTACACATTTGACATCACTGTAAATCAATCTGGTCAAGTCTAGCCCACTGAATTATGACATCTCCAGCACACGTTAGGCAAGGTTGGATTGATATGGTGAAGGACATCTGAACATCTACACCAATAGATAAAAAATCTTAAAGCTCATTTCTTGGACTGTACAACCAACAGAATATTTATGAGAGAGAGTAAATGCTTTCCAACGATCCTCACTGCTGAATTTTGTGCCTAATTCTTTCTCAAGTAATTGTATAAGGTGGGAGATTGGGGTGAGCAAGTAGACAATATTGTGTAAATTTTGGAAATCGAGTGGGGGGGGGGGGTGCGAGTCACATAACAATAGTTACTCTAAGAAACCAACCTGCGTCTGTCCGGCAAAGGTTGGATGAAAGAAGTAAGTTGTTGGTTAGAGAACAAAGTCTGTATTCCAGGTAAATTGAAGATAATATTGAGAGGGGCAGATGGAGAATTGGCAGAAGAAGATATTGAACTGGAAAGCTTCACTCCAGGGACCAATTAAGGATCTATGTATACCAATAGGAAAAGACAGATTGTCAAATAGTGGTGTCATTGGGCCTACCTATGCAGACATATTGGAAGTAGCGATCCACTTATTCCACTAAGTTAGGGTTTGGTCTATAGGTGGCAACACAAAACCTGTGTCCTTCAGTTTATTTGGTAAGGTCCATGGGAGAGCCCAGAGATCAAGTTGGGATAAAGACTGATCAATCTGGACCCACAACTTAAATGGAAAGTTATGGAACCAGTGGAGAAGCCTCGCCAGAACTGATGCTTGATAATAAAGTAAAATGTCTGGGGCACCTGTGCCTTCTTTCTTGTTAGAGACAATATTTTACTATTCAGTGGAGGCTGTGTCGAAATCCAGACAAAAAGTAGTAAAGAGTTTGCAAATTTAAAAAAATTAATAAAGTTGGGCCCAAACTGGGATAGTTTAAAAAAAAAAAAAGATACAAAAATCTGTCAATGGGGTTCATTGTCCAAGAGCATTAATCCTTCCAAATCAGAAGAGCGTCTTCCATTCATAATTTTTGATATCTATACAGTCTTATTAAAGAGGAGTTCAATATTCAGAGAAAAGTGGTGAGACAAATCAGATATCGGAATATGAACCCCACAGATATTACAAAGCTGAAGAGCAAATCCGAAATGGAAAATTCATTTTCAAAAGAATGAATGGATGACATGGAAAGAGACATACTGAGTATGGGGCAGTGGATACACAAGGAAGTACTTAACTCCGTAGGAGTGCATGGACACACAGAGGAGTAACACAGGCTGGGAGAGCACAGGAGCTGGTATTGGGAGGCTGGAACTCACAGAGTGGTGCAGAGAAGCAGGTAACTGACTGAAGTGGAAAGGGAGACAAGGTGGTGAAGAAGAAAATTTGAAGAATAGATGCTGGCAGGAATGCACAGGGTCACTGGACAATCACAAGATCAGGCTCAGGGGTTCAGGCTGGATTGACTGATTGAGAACTGCTGAGACACAGAGGAGCTGGACGGACGCTAGAAGTCATGGAGACCGTACTGAAAAACACTAGACAGACCATCTGAGAACACAGGGGGTCTGGCAGCTAGCATGTGAATGTGTGATTCAAAAAGTAAGCAACCGCTTGTTCGCCCTTTAAGATAGTGACCCCTGTGTGATTGGCTGCAGCGCTAGAGGAAGCAGACGGACACAGAGGGAATGGCCTGCAGTTGGAGCATAGAACAGTTAAGTGTGACATGACACACAATCCTTTATACAGTAGCTCTTCCTCCATCCACACTACATTCTCCGACAACTCTCCTCCCACCATCCACACTACATTCCCCGACAGCTCTCCTCCACCATCTACACTACATTCTCCGACAGCTCTCCTCCCACCATCCACACTACATTCTCCGACAGATCTCCTCCCACCATCCACACTACATTCTCCGACAGCTCTCCTCCACCATCCACACTACATTCTCCGACAGCTCTCCTCCCACCATCCACACTACATTCTCCGACAGCTCTCCTCCACCATCCACACTACATTCTCTGACAGCTCTCCTCCCACCATCCACACTACATTCTCCGACAGCTCTCCTCCCACCATCCACACTACATTCTCCGACAGCTCTCCTCCCACCATCCACACTACATTCTCCGACAGATCTCCTCCACCATCCACACTACATTCTCCGACAGCTCTCCTCCACCATCCACACTACATTCTCCGACAGCTCTCCTCCACCATCCACATTACATTCTCCGACAGCTCTCCTCCAGCATCCACACTACATTCTCCGACAGATCTCCTCCCACCATCCACACTACATTCTCCGACAGATCTCCTCCCACCATCCACACTACATTCTCCGACAGATCTCCTCCACCATCCACACTACATTCTCCGACAGATCTCCTCCTCCCACCATCCACACTACATTCTCTGACAGCTCTCCTCCACCATCCACACTACATTCTCTGACAGCTCTCCTCCATCATCCACACTACATTCTCCGACAGCTCTCCCCAGTATGTCCAGTCCTTGGTACCAGTGCTGGGACAAGGTCTTCCAGCACCCAGGGCAAAGATGCCAAACTGCGCTCACTCCTCATTAATGATGTGCAAGTTTAGGGTATCCTACGCTGACCAGTCACTCCCTTGTCAATCCAAACTACATTCTTTGACAGCTCTCCTCCACCATCCAGACTACATTCTCCGACAGATCTCCTCCACCATCCACACTACATTCTCCGACAGCTCTCCTCCACCATCCACACTACATTCTCCGACAGATCTCCTCCTACCATCCACACTACATTCTCCGACAGATCTCCTCCACCATCCACACTACATTCTCCGACAGCCAGAGGCGGCTCTCTAATTAGGCAAATTAGGCGGTCGCCTAAGGCCTCGCACTCACAGGGGCCTCGCAGCCTCCTAATTTGCCTGTTCTCAATCACTGAAGTTGATGCCGGCGGCTCCGCCTACCCCCACTGGGACTCTGTGGCTTAGGAGCTGATGGACAAATCAGATACTGCCCGCAGCCTGAGGAATAGCGGCCTCATCATGGAGCGTCCCAGTCCGTGGGGCCTCATGTGTAAGTTTTGCCTAAGGCCTCACAAAGCCTAGAGCCGCCTCTGCCGACAGCTCTCCTCCACCATCCACACTACATTCTCCGACAGCTCTCCTCCACCGTCCACACTACATTCTCCGACAACTCTCCTCCCACCATCCACACTACATTCTGCGACAACTCTCCTTCACCATCCACACTACATTCTCCGACAGATCTCCTCCACCATCCCCACTACATTCTCTGGCAGCTCTCCTTCCACCATCTCGATCCAGTGATGTGCACAAGTGCCTTGTCTCTCCGGGGACTCTTGCTCCTCATTGGCTGAGGCAGCAGCAGCAGGAGCCAATGGCTCCTGCTGCTGTTAATCACAGCCAGTGAGCCAATGAGGGGAGAGAGGATTAGGGCCAAGGCTCCATGCCTGAACAGACTCGCAGAGCCACAGCTCAAGAACGAGCCCGCTTGGGTGACCCCATAGCCAGCTGTTTACTCTGAGGGTACTCGGCAGGTGGGAGGGGCCAGGAGCGCCAGTGGGGGACCCCAGAAGAGGAGGATCAGAGCTGCTCTGTGCAAAACGATTACACAGAGCAGATAAGTATAACAGGTTTAGTTTAATATCTCCGAGGAAAGCTCACCCATATGAATTCTCTGATGCTGCACAAGGTTGCCTTTCTTAGTGAAAAATTGCCCGCTCTCTGAACATAAAAAAGGATGCTCATCTGATGTTCAATGATGCATTCTTTATGAGTAAAAGATTTCCCACACTCTGAAAATGACTAAGGACACTCACCCATGTGAACTATTTGATGTTTCACAAGTGTTCCTTTCCGAGGGAAAGATTTCCCGCAATCTGAACACGAATAAGGACGCTCATCTGTGTGAACTATTTGATGGATCACAAGTGTTCCTTTTTGAGTGAAAGATTTCCCGCACTCTGAACACGAATAAGGACGCTCACCTGTGTGAATTCTTTGATGTTCATTAAGTCTTCCTTTCCGAGTGAAAGATTTCCCGCACTCTGAACATGAATAAGGACGCTCACCTGTGTGAAGTCTCTTATGTGTAACAAGTTCTCCTTTCCGAGGGAAAGATTTCCCGCACTCTGAACACGAATAAGGACGCTCACCTGTGTGAACTTTTTGATGGATCACAAGTGTTCCTTTATTAGTGAAAGATTTCCCGCACTCTGAACACGAATTAAGACGCTCACCTGTGTGAATTCTTTGATGTGCATTAAGTTCTGTTTTCCGAGTGAAAGATTTCCCGCACTCTGAACACGAATAAGGACGCTCACCTGTGTGAATTCTTTGATGTGCATCAAGTTCTGTTTTCCGAGTGAAAGATTTCCCGCACTCTGAACACGAATAAGGACGCTCACCTGTGTGAATTCTTTGATGTGCATTAAGTTCTGCTTTCCAAGGGAAAGATTTCCCGCACTCTGAACACGAATAAGGACGCTCACCTGTGTGAACTTTTTGATGGATCACAAGTGTTCCTTTACGAGTGAAAGATTTCCCGCACTCTGAACACGAATAAGGACGCTCACCTGTGTGAATTCTTTGATGTGCATCAAGTTCTGTTTTCCGAGTGAAAGATTTCCCGCACTCTGAACATGAATAAGGACGCTCACCTGTGTGAATTCTTTGATGTGCATCAAGTTCTGTTTTCCGAGTGAAAGATTTCCCGCACTCTGAACATGAATAAGGACGCTCACCTGTGTGAATTCTTTGATGTGCATCAAGTTCCTGTTTCCGAGGGAAAGATTTCCCGCACTCTGAACACGAATAAGGACGCTCACCTGTGTGAATTCTTTGATGTGCATCAAGTTCTGTTTTCCGAGTGAAAGATTTCCCGCACTCTAAACATGAATAAAGACAGTCGCCTGTGTGAATTCTTTGATGTTCATTAAGTCTTCCTTTCCGAGTGAAAGATTTCCCGCACTCTGAACATGAATAAGGACGCTCACCTGTGTGAATACTCTTATGTGTAACAAGGTCTGCTTTATGAGTGAAAGATTTCCCGCACTCTGAACATGAATAAGGATGCTCACCTGTGTGAATTCTTTGATGTGTAACAAGATGTCCTTTCTGATTGAAAGATTTCCCGCACACTGAACATGAATAAGGACGCTCACCTGTGTGAACTTTTTGATGGATCACAAGTGTTCCTTTATGAGTGAAAGATTTCCCGCACTCTGCACACGAATAAGGACGCTCACCTGTGTGAACTTTTTGATGGATCACAAGTGTTCCTTTATGATTGAAAGATTTCCCGCACTCTGAACATGAATAAGGACGCTCACCTGTGTGAAGTCTCTTATGTGCAACAAGGTCTCCTTTCCGAGGGAAAGATTTCCCGCACTCTGTACACAAATAAGGACGCTCACCTGTGTGAACTTTCTGATGGATCACAAGTGTTCTTTTATGAGTGAAAGATTTCCCGCACTCTGAACATGAATAAGGACGCTCACCTGTGTGAATTTTAAAATGTGTAACAAGGGCTGCTTTTTGAGTGAAAGATTTCCCACACTCTGAACATGAAAAGGGACGCTCACCCGTGTGAAGTCTCTTATGTGCAACAAGGTCTCCTTTCCGAGGGAAAGATTTCCCACACTCTGAACATGAAAAGGGACGCTCACCTGTGTGAAGTTTCTGATGTCTATCACGACTATGTTTATGAGAGAAAGATTTCCCACAATCTGAACATGAATAAGGACGTTCTCCTGTGTGAACTCTCTTGTGCTGAATAAGTTTTCCTTTCCGAGTGAAACGTTTCCCACACTCTGAACATGAGAATAGATTGTCACCTCGGTGATCTCCTTCATGGGGTGGGGAAGATTCCTCTGGATTAGAAGGATCTGTTGATCGATCTGCAGTGTGAGATCTTACATGGATATTTACAATCATAGTATGTGATTGATGAGAAGATTCCCCCAGATCAGAGGGATCCATTGATGTCTCCGGACAGGAAGGTCTGTGATGTATATTTGGTGTATTTGGATTTCCTCCTGGAGGATCCTGTGTGATGACATTATCTTCTGACTTACAATCAGCAGATAATAGAAGATGTCTCTCCGAGGAATTCCTGACATCACATCCATCTGTTGGAAAGAAGTAAAAAAAAAAATATAATAAATCTCAGTAGATGACAAATAACTGGAGTTTTAGCTCCTCCTCCCCGTCGGTGGAATAAGTGGAAATGCCGATCTCACAGCTGGGCTCCTGTTCTCCCTCCAAAATCAATCAGAAAAGTCTTCACACCAAGTCCATATATGATCTGCTAATTCTATAATAATAAATAGCTACTCTGTTTCCCCTAAAATAAGACCTAGCGTGATTGTCGGCGATGGCTTCAATATAAGCCCTACCCTCCAAATCAGCCCTAGTTAAAGTCCTTGTAGGTCTTATTTTCAGGGTAGGGCTTTTTTTTCGGGGAAACAGGGTAGGGCTTATTTGGAGGGTAGGGCTTATATTGCAGCCATCACCGACAATAACGCTAGGTCTTATTTTAGGGAAAACAGGGTATGACTGAGGCTTCAGTAGCTAAAATGCGTTAGTGGATTGTTACTTCATCGGATCTCCTGGATTTTACATTATGAAGAGTTTGCAGATCATATATGGACTCCAACTTGAGTCAGCAAGGAAAAAAAAAGTCACGTTGGTCTAACAGTCAACAGTTTACAGAGCTCTGGCATGGAACTGGGTACAACTGTTCCATCAAATTATGGAAAAAACCCTCCCCCAGATTTTCAATGCTGCTGTCCTAGGATGGACCCATCACTGTGGAGACAACCTAGACTGTTAGTCTAGTTTGCACTTGCTTCAACTTCAACACACATTAAAGTGCCTACTGCTTCAACATGCTTTTATGAGATGTTTTTGGTGATTTCTCAATGAAGCTTTGGTGGTAGCTTGATGGTACTTCAAGTAAGCTGTCATAAACATCAGGGGAGGCTTTGAAGCACCACTAAAGCATCACCGAAGCACCACTGAAGCATCACCAAAGCACCACTGAAGCATCACCAAAGCACCACTGAAACACCGCTAAAGCATCACCAAAACATCATTGAAGCATCACCAAAGCATCATCGAAGAATCAAAAAAGCATGTTGAAGCAGTAGGCGCTTTACTGTGTGTTGAAGCTGAAGCAAGTGTAAATGAGCCCTTAGTGCAATAGTTTATTAAAGGGTTCAATCACCTCTACAGAAGAACTGCAGAGCTGACCTAACACCAGATCCCCTCCCCACCCTCCTAGTCTTCGATTTACATGTGATGGTGCTGACCAATCAGATACCATCTGGTCCATCCTGGCAGCTCAGTATGGAGAAGAGAGAGAGCAGTGGGGTATTTCATATCCCCTGACCATTGGAGTGGTGAGAGTGCCCTGACAGCTGAGAATGGTTGACGGTAAGTACAGTGAGGACCGGGAGTGGGGGGGAATGGGGTCCAGTGTAAAACCATCTGCTGCTGGCGTATATCATATATTAGTGGCAAAGAAAGGGTTAAAGGAGGCGGTACTCTGTATATATACACACCTAAATACACTGGTGTACCAGTATCTGTGACAACTCTGTATAAACTATTCATGGATATTAAATATTGTAAAGCTCCGTACTCCATGAAAATTGAATAAATAGAAAAAGGTGGCAGGGTGATTGCACTTCACTTATACCGCAATACAAGGGAATAAATCTGATGGAAAATATGCAATCATGTGAAGTGTACAAGAAGCTGAAAGCATCCAAAGGATGGAGATTGTCAGCTTGGCATGGACTACAACCCAGCACATGGCAAAGATGGGAACCACCACACTCACTTTGCAAGGCCTTGCACAACGTGGTTCCAAGCAGGGTCCTTATCAGGGTTCTGTTCTGCAGTGGTCCCTAACATAGGAGTCCAGCCAGGTGCCAAACTACCCTTATCTACAGAACCTCTTTCATTGGCCACCACCATTCTCTCTGCCCGGAACTGGAGGCTCCTTCTTATCACTCTTCACTCCATGACATCAAGACTTAACTGAATTGTACATTCTGTTCCCCAGGTCTACCCAATACACTGTAAAGTCCCTTCTCTTCCAAAGTAACACAGATGGTTACTCTTAAACAATAAGTTCCTTAGTTAATAAAGTTATATTTACAGTTCTGCCCAGGTTCCATAGAAGTTTGGCTGTGCGGCGTTGTCCATAACTTTTTATAGCTTAGTTGCATCCTAGTAAATAGCATCAAAAGTCCAGTCCTTGGAACCAGTGCTGGGACAAAGTCTTCCAGTGCCCAGGGCAAAGATGCCAAACTGCGCCCACTCCCCATTCGTGATGTGCAAGTTTAGGGGATCCTACGCCGATCAGTCACTCCCTTGTCAATCACTGTCGCCATCACTACTCCTATCAGCCTTGTAACAGAAAGAAGGCGCCCCCATCCCTACAGTAAACCATTGTACCCAGGACAGCCATACCTCCAGCCCACCTCTTTTCCCAACCCTTCTTGGAACCCATCCTGTGGTCCCGCTAAGGGAAAACTCCACCGTACAGTTCAGTTCTTTACAGCGTTCTCACTGATCATCTCCCATACATGGACAGACCATGAGGACCGGTCTGATTCAGAAGCAGGAAGTGACACATGCAGGGGAAGGAACATCACAGCAAAAAGTGCTAACTCTCACAACACCACACATTAACCCTTTAGTAGGCAAACACATATTGAAACCTGCCTATAGGATGATGTGAAGAGCTGATAATTATCTAACATTTTTTTCTTAAACTACAATCCTTATACTCAGAAGTAAAATGAGACTGTGACCTGTTTTGTCCATAGTGTCTGTTGCTTACCTGTGTCGATAGGTAGAGAAATCTCTTCCTGTTCACTTTTCATAATCATCCCAACCTCCTCCATGGATGGCTGATCACCCCCCACATACGTCTCTACTTCTTCTTTAACCTCAGCTTTAATATTAATCTGCCCTTCACCCTACACCAAAAATAATAGAAAACATCTATTAGTCAACTCAAGGCAGATATAAAAAGGTACAAAACAAGGGGGAAGAGGACCCGCAATGACATTTGGCTGGGCTTGAGACCCACAGAGGAAAGGAATTTATATTAAAAAATAAAAATAGAGGGTAAAAAAAATGTAGGCCGCTCAAAAGGAGCTAGAAACGGGGATGGGGGGTGTGGGTAACAAAGGCTGCATTTCAGATGTCGAAGTAAAACAAGAGACTACACAGAATAATGTCATCTCATGGCTTAGAATATATATTTAGGTCTAGGACATCTAGATGCCCAACCCCACCTACCTGATGATGGTGAGGGATGGTGTGATCCTCCTGTATGGAATCCCAGGAACACAGAGGAGGGGGAAATCTCTCACCCTAAACCCCAAAGATGAAAGAAAAATAAAAATGATAGAGCAAGAGATTTAATAGAAAAATATCATCTCATAGCTTAGAATACTTTTATGTTGTAATTGTTCAGTCCCACCTACCTGATGATGGTGAGGGATGGTGTGATCTTCCTGTGTGGAATCCTGGGAATAAAGAGGATCACCCTCTACCATGGACTGCAGATCCCTGGACTTCTCTTCTTTTTCTACTTTAACCTCAAATTTGATGTATTTAAGTTCTTCAACCTAAAGTGCAAATATGATAGAACGTATTTGTAAAAGGAAACAAGAGATGAACTAGAAGAATGTTATTTCGAAGCGTAGAATTCTACAACATATTCAAGTTCTAATTGCTCAGTCCCACCTACCTGATGATGGTGAGGGATGGTGTGACCTTCCTCTGTGGAATCCCGGGAATACAGAGGATGGGAACATCTCTCTGGTGGGGTCCCATTACTGGATCCATCTGTAGGAAACACACACACTGACTGAATACATTGTTTCTATGTGTTTATCAGATGATGGGGGATCTAGGTGGACCCTCCGTACTGCTCTCTCCTTTACAATAAAGTCTCCTCTTACCCGGTGATGTGAAGGGCGGCTGATTCTTCATCATGACGTCCTTGTAGAGATCCTTGTGTCCTTCTAAATAAATGAATATAATTACTTCCTCTGCTGCCAAATCCAACAACATCTTCTCTTTCTTTCCTTCCTCACAACTCACCTCCCACCCAGGACTTCCTTTATTAGACCCCTACATCACTTCCTTTTCCTTAGTTACATCACTTCCTGTCTGCACCTGACATCACTTCCTCTCCAGCTGTAGTATCACTTCCTGTGTCTGTACCGTAACACTCTTCCTGTCTCTGTGTTCCACTCAATATAATAGGCAAAGATCTCAATCTCTATATTTATTTTGTGTCTGTTCTACAAACCAGCAACTCCAGATGGACAGTTGGATAAATGGCTCTATATTTAGGATATATCCAGTCTATAAACCAGAGGCTCTGGATGGACAGTTGGATAAATGGTTCTATATCAAGGATGTATCTGGTCTATAAACCAGAGGCTCAAGATGGACAGTTGGATAAATTATCTATACTTAGGATGTATCTGGTTTATAGACCAGAGGCTCTAGATAGACAGTTGGATAAATGGCTCTATATTTCGGATATATTCAGTATATAAACCAGAGGCTCTGGATGGAAAGTTGGATAAGTGATTCTATATTTAGTATGTATCTGGTTTATAAACCAGAGGCTCTGGATCTACAGTTAGATAAATGACTTTATATTTAGGAAGTATCCAGTCTATAAATGAGAGTCTCTGGTTGGACAGTTGGATAAATGGCTCTATATTTAGGATATATCTGATCTATAAATGAGAGTTGGATAAATGGCTTTATATTTTGGATGTATTTGGTCTATAAACCAGAGGCTCTGGATGGACAGTTGGATAAATGGTTCTATATTTAGGATGCCTCTGGTCTATAAGTCAGAGGCTCTGGAGGTTCTATATATATATATATATATATATATATATATATATATATATATATATATATATTGTTAACATATTTATTTATTGATTTTTTGTTTATGAAAATTATAGTACATGGGGGGCGTGGCTAGCCGGCACTGAAGATGGCTGCTTGATCTCACAGCTCCACAGCGAGGGAGAACACTGGATCGAATAACGCCCGACAGACCAGAGCGATTCGCCCCAAAATCACCTCACATCTGCCCACAGTGCCGACCGACAATGTCCCGCAAACGGATGGGAGAACGAGGCCTCAGAAAACTCACCACATTCCTGTTTCCACAGGACAAGGTCAGTGCTTTCCAAGATGGCGCTGGCGGCCTGACAGAAACAAGAGAGGCTTACACAGACCTCCCTGATGACATCCACAATGAAATGGGCACAGCTCCTCTGCCTATATCCCCTACTCATGACCCTGGATCTGATCCCCTAACTTCCAGTCCTGCTAAGGCTCGGATGCGGATGGATACACCGCACCCGCATTCTCCTCATGTCAGCACTGCAGCCCAGGCCCAGGCCTTCAACCCCTTTCAGTCTAACCAGGCCCTGCACAATTCCATGGCATCCTTCCCCACCTCAGGCCAGCCAGCAATAGACACAACCCTAAAAGAGATGCTGATGTCCCTGCAAACCTCTCTGATGACAGATTTATCATCCCTATTAAGTAAAATCTCCACAGAGATGCACTCTATGGACAATAGAATCTCTAATATGGAAAGGGGCATGACAGAGTGCTCAGCCACAATGAATGACATTATAGACGCGGTGGATGACAGTAAAGATGAGCAACACTGGGTCCGGGCCAAGCTGGCCGATTTGGAAGATCACTCCCGACGCAACAACGTCAAACTGCGAGGGGTCCCTGAGTCTATACCCCCGAATGATCTCCCTAAATATGCCAAAGACCTCATACACACTATTCTACCCGACGCGGCCCCCAGAGATATCGTTATCGATAGAATTCATAGGATTGCCAAACCGTCTCACCTAGCTGCATCAGTACCAAGAGATGTCCTCATGCGAATCCATTTTTTCCACATTAAAGAAAAAATGATGACAGAAGCCAGAGCCAAAGCTCCCCTGCCCAGACCCTACGAGGCAATACAGATCTTTCCAGATCTTTCCAAGTTCACTCTACAAATGAGGAGGAAGCTGAACCCCATCACAAAAGGCCTCTCCAACCATAAAATCCTGTACAAATGGAGGTACCCGGCGACCATCCTCATCACGAAAAATGGCACCACCCACGCTATCAACGACCTAATGAAGGGTCTGCGCCTTCTGCATGAATGGGGCATCATTCTAGAGCCCCCAACAGAAGGGATCCCCCCCTCTGCCACAACGAAATTCTTCCCACAGGCGCAACAACCAGAATCCCAAGATCCACCATACCCACACGAATACCTGAATAAGTTGGGTCACAACCTCTGCAGCTCATTTCTCCCTCGCTGCCTTGAGCAATGCTCCTAGTTTTTCTGTTTTTCTCTTTTTGAACACTAACTGTTTTCCCCCACCTGCGGCATAGCTTCATATAAGCTCTCTGATATTTACGCCGCCACGTTCCTTATACAGCGAGATTGCAGTAGAAAGATAAATCTACTATAAGTTCTTGTTCTTATTGTTGGCTCTTCCAGCCTTTTAACTTGTTGCTTCCCTTCAGCTCCCTCCTGCGGCTTCCGATCCGGATCTCCAACAACACGCAAGTGAACGACCGTCCAGCAACTTCATCACCGACACCATCACCAGCATCCCGCACGCTACAAGCAACTAACTGTAATTGATACTTCTACACTCAACACACCTCACCCACTAACCTCTGAGCATGCCCTGCAACATTGTGTCCCTCAATGCCAAGGGCCTCAATCACCCGGAAAAACGCCACTCCCTCTGGCACACTGCTGTAAAATTGGACTGTGACATCTTCTGTGTCCAGGAAACTCACCTGCTCCCCACGGCAACAGCCCTATGCCACAACCGTCAATACCCCCAAATATACCATGCCACCTATAGTTCCAAGAAAAGAGGAGTTCTCATAGCTATCAAACAAGGGCTGGACTTCCAACTACTACAACAAATTCCTGACCCCAATGGTAGATATCTCATTCTATCCTTCACCCTCAACAAAATTAATTATACCTTAATGAATATCTACGCCCCAACACTCGTCAGATCAGTTTCCTGAAGAAAGCCTTCACTAAGGCTCGAGCAGTCTGCAAGGGTCACTTGATAATTTGCGGGGACTTCAAAATGGTTCCTGATATCCACATGGACTCTACTTCTCCTGCGAAAAGAAGAGAGTCACCCCTGAGGCAGCTCCTCACGTCACATGAAATTTTTGACGTGTGGAGATGCCATCATGGGCCAAAAAAAGACTTTACCTATTTCTCACCCCGCCACAATTCTTATTCCAGAATTGATTTGTTGCTTACAGACAAATGGTTACTACAAAACATCAGCGCATCTGTAATCCACACCGTGACGTGGTCAGACCACGCCCCAATCTCTATTTCCATTAATGATACGCCGCCCCAGCAGAATACGTTCCTCTGGCGAGCGAATAATTATATCTTGCAACACCCCACCTACTCCCTAGATATAGAAAAACATATAAGCGATTATTTTGATTTAAATAAAGGGTCAGTGGGGGACCCCGTGACGGTGTGGAGCACTCACAAAGCGGTTATTAGAGGCATTATCATGCAATTGAGCTCCGTGTGTAAAAAGAAGAGGACGCAGCAAATAGACATCCTTACTTCCCAAATTGCGACTCTTGAATCCCAGCATAAGACTAACCCAGACCCGACCACCCAAGCCCAACTATTGACCTTAAGACAAGACCTGCGCTCACTTCTTCTCCATGTCTATGAACTGATCCAGCGCAAGCTCAAAGCTACCACATACTCCACATCCAGTAAAGCAGGTAAAAGACTAGCGCAACGCCTCAAGGGACAAAGGATCAAATCAAAAATTCCAACTTTATCCTACCCACACTCAACAGACACTCTGACTAACCCCCAGGACATAGCGAACGCCTTCAGCGACTACTATAGCAAACTTTACAACATCAAACATGACCACACTACTTACCAACCATCTCATGAAGATATCAATAATTTTCTTCAACAAATTAAACTACCAAAGCTGACAGACTCTCAATTGACCTCCCTCAATGAACCATTTTCAGACAGGGAAATTCTCGACACGATATCTTCCTTGCCAAAGGGCAAAGCCCCAGGACCGGATGGTCTAACGGGAGAATACTATAAAAGGTTCTCTAGACACTTATGCCCCGTACACACGGTCGGACTTTGTTCGAACATTCCGACAACAAAATCCTAGGATTTTTTCCGACGGATGTTAGCTCAAACTTGTCTTGCATACACACGGTCACACAAAGTTGTCGGAAAATCCGATCATTCTGAACGCGGTGACGTAAAACACGTACGTCGGGACTATAAACGGGGCAGTGGCCAATAGCTTTCATCTCTTTATTTATTCTGAGAATGCGTGGCACTTTGTCCGTCGGATTTGTGTACACACGATCGGAATTTCCGACAACGGATTTTGTTGTAGGAAAATTTTATCTCCTGCTCTCCAACTTTGTGTGTCGGAAAATCCGATGGAAAATGTCCGATGGAGCCCACACATGGTCGGAATTTCCGACAACACGCTCCGATCGGACATTTTCCATCGGAAAATCCGACCGTGTGTACGGGGCATTACTCCCCCAGCTGACAGAATTTTTCAACATTGCTGCCTCCTCTTCAACATTTCCTGATGAATCACTAAACGCTCTTATAATTACTATTTCGAAACCAGGCAAAGATCCTACCTCCCCCAAAACTTCCGCCCTATCTCCTTATTGAATCTTGACGTAAAAATATATGCCAAAACTATTGCCAGACGCCTTATGGTTGTTATGCCTGATCTCATACACACGGACCAATCAGGGTCCATTAGAGGCAGACAAGCCCCTGATGCCACCAGGAGGATGGTAAACATAATACACCATATCGAATCTAGCGGAACGCCTTCTCTGCTCCTCTCTTTGGACGCAGAGAAGGCGTTTGATAGGGTCCACTGGTCCTACCTCAGAGCAGTACTAACTAAACTTGTATTCAAAGACCTCATATACAACGCTATCTTGGCTCTATATACTGTCCCATCTGCGAAGGTGTACTCTGCAGATATGCTTTCACAAACATTTTACATCACAAATGGCACCCGCCAGGGCTGTCCATTGTCCCCGCTGATTTTCAACATGCTCATAGAACCACTCGCGGAACACGTTCGCTCAAACCCCCTAATCACAGGACTGACGATAGGAAAAATATCACATAAAATCAGTCTCTTTGCTAATGATGTCATACTAGTGCTCACCAATCCAAATTCCTCCCTTCTTGAAGCCCAAAAATTACTAGACTGGTTCGGACGCGTATCGTATTACAAACTTAACGTAACCAAGTCTCATATATTAGACCTTAAACTGCTCACCAATCCAAATTCCTCCCTTCTTGAAGCCCAAAAATTACTAGACTGGTTCGGACGCGTATCGTATTACAAACTTAACGTAACCAAGTCTCATATATTAGACCTTAAACTGGACGCTACTTCTAGAAACCTATTACAAGCACAATTCCCCTTTGCTTGGGCTGACCAAAGCATCCCATACTTAGGAGTCCACCTTACAAAATCAGTTAAACACCTATTTGCAGCCAATTTCAAACCTCTCCTCGCCAATTTAAAGGTAGAAACACAAGCCATAACCAAACACAACCTTTCTTGGTCAGGTAGACTGGCAGCATTCAAAATGCTCCACCTACCCCAAATTCTATACATGTTAAGAACCCTCCCCATACCCCTGCCTAAATACTACTTTAAATCGTTGCAATCCATGCTTAACAAAACCATATGGAATGCAACCAAACCTAGATGCGCGCACTCGACACTTAGAAATCACAGATCGGTGGGGGGTTCAGGGACAATAGACTTCGAAGACTATCACACAGCAGCGATACTGGACCAGCTCAATGAGTGGTTCAGCACAAAGCCTAACAAGCTTTGGAGCTCAATAGAGCATTCACACCTGCTTCGTCCAAACCTACAATCTTGGATAATGAGCTCACCCTGGGGTCCAAAACTATCGGCGGCAACACCTCCCACCATGGTGGCGTCAATCTCAGCATGGAAAAAACTAATACACAACAGCAACAACACACCCAACACTCATCCCATTCCTATCCCTATTGAATCTCTTCACCATCTCTCTCCAGACTTGAATTTAAACCAATAGGCCAAGAAAGGCATCTGAACCATCCAAAATATTCTACTCCTCGACAAACCCAAATCTTTCACCCTCCTGAAACAAGAATTTAACTTACCTCAAACAGACCTCTTCACCTACCTGCGAGTCACGCACTGCCTTAGAGACTCCCACCTTCAGATGTACACTATACATCCTAAAGAATGGGAATATCTAACGTCCTCCATCCCCAAACGCAAAGGAATATCCCTATTCTATAATATCTTACACCACAAACTGCAGTTTACCAAGAAACCCCCCCATATACACTGGGAACATGACTTAGGTCAGACCTACACGGAACACCAATGGCAGAAAGCGCTCCAGTCAATTTATAAATCCACAAAATGCGCCACGCTTTGGGAAAACACCCAAAAACTGCATCTCAGATGGTACCTAACCCCATCCAGAATTGCTAAATTTAATCCTTCTACAAGTGATCAATGCTGGCGCTGTTCAGCCAGGGGAGACTTACTCCACATCTTTTGGACATGCCCAAGACTGCGTAACTGCTGGAACACGATCTTCCAAATACTCTCAGACGTTACACACCAAGACTTACACCCAACACCTGATTTAGCTGTTCTGAACCTCACTATTGAAACAGTACCGACACCATACAGATACATAGTGACTCATATTTTATTGGCTGCAAGATTATGTATCGCAAGACTATGGAAAACGGATACTACCCCCTCCGTTGAACATACTCTAGATACGTTGAACCTCCACTACAGTTTTGAAATGATGATGGCCTCTAGTACAGGCCTCTTACACACTGTGAAATATAAGTGGGAGCCGTGGGAGTTGTGGTCTGGAGCTGCATCATTCCTTTCATAGCCGAGCACCTGACGATCTATAAACCCTTTCTTATTTTCTTGACAAGCAACATATTGTTAACATTCTTTCTTGATAAGTTTTTTGAATATTGCTACTGCTTTTGAATATAGGTCCTCTTTTACTTCTGATCTCTTTAAGTCAGAGACTTTCCACATAGAGTGCCACTCCCCCAGGTGAAAAAGTGTTCCCATTAGGGGTAGTGCTACTCATGCAACAATTAACTTCCGCTATCGAAATTGGTAATAAGACAGTTCTTTGCTATATGTTATAGCGATAACCAGTTAATCTGTTTATTTGTATACATCTAAACGATTGTAATGTATCTACTATACAATGTGCACATTGTATTAATATATGTTTTTCGCAAAAATCAATAAAAATCTATGATGTAAAAAATTATAGTACATAACAGAAATATATAAATGGTTACACCTCGTACCTATGTCACTTATCTCTTAACATTAGCCGAACAGGGCTTACTAGTAACGACCGGATGACATTAAATCCCATTTCCTCAACGGAGGGTAAAAAAAAACTTCTACTAAAAGTATATCAGGTTGATAGATGTGGACCCAACTTCAGTAAGTCATAGTACTGTAAACAGACATGTGCGCCCTCAATAAATTTGTTTAGTTTCGTTCTGTTTCGTATTTGCCGTTAATTCGTATTTCGTAATTCGTGTCCGAAATTCAATTTGGATTCGTACGAAATATGAATTTTCGCTCGTTAACTTTTCGTAACAATTACGATGAATTTAAAAAGCAAAAAATACCTTTCTCAATATGGCAGTCGTCGGACTCATTATGTTTATTATGAGGGGGTCCCACCATCCCTGTGCTGTGCTGACTTCCTACTGGGGCTGTACCCCTGCTGTGCTCATTATGAGGGGGGCACCCACCATCCCTGTGCTGTGCTGATTTCCTCCTGGGGCTGTACCCCTGCCATGCTCAATATGAGGGGGCTCCCACCATCCCTGTGCTGTGCTGACTTCCTCCTGGGGCTGTACCCCTGCCATGCTCAATATGAGGGGGCTCCCACCATCCCTGTGCTGTGATGACTTCCTGGGTTTGTACCCCTGCTATGCTCATTATGGGGGGCTCCCACCATCCCTGTGCTGTGCTGACTTTCTGGGTTTGTACCCATGCTGTGCTCATTATGAGGGGCTCCCACCATCCCTGTGCTGACTTCCTGGGTTTGTACCCCTGCTGTGCTCATTATGAGGGGCTCCCACCATCCCTGTGCTGTTCTGACTTCCTGGGTTTGTACCCCTGCTGTGCTCATTATGGGGGGCTCCCACCATCCCTGTGCTGACTTCCTGGGTTTGTACCCCTGCTGTGCTCATTATGAGGGGGCACCTACCATCCCTGTGCTGTGATGCCTTCCTTCTGGGGCTGTACCCCTGCTGTGCTCATTATGAGGGGCTCCCACCATCCCTGTGCTGTGCTCATTATGAGGGGCTCCCACCATCCCTGTGCTGTGCTCATTATGAGGGGCTCCCACCATCCCTGTGCTGTGCTCAATATGAGGGGCTCCCACCATCCCTGTGCTGTGCTGACTTGCTGTGTTTTTTAACTTCATCATAACGAATAATCGTAATTATTATGACAATAATAAAACGATATTAACGAACATTCTTATTTGGTCTGATTCTGAATCTCCCATCGACTCCCAGTACCAGTCTCCCACTCCCATATTAAAAAAGGCAATTTTCCCAACCCTCACTCAGCAGCAGAAGAAAACCTCTGATTGGTCAACAAAACAACAGTCACGTTTCCGTTGTACCGGAATTTGGATCCGAAATTCGTCAACGAAATTTCATATTTCGTATGGTATTCGGAATGTTGTGAGTGTGGTATGGAATCTTAATGAAGATTCAGTATTTATTTCAGTGCCTCCAACCTTACGGTAATTTCTTTAAATTTGGTTCCTACTTTCGGTGCACACCACAATTCTTTCCTGAGTTGATTGATTTATGGGGTTTTCATACCAATGTATCAAATATGTCCCAACAAACTTGAAAGGTAACTAATTTGCCCTTTATTCATTAGCGGATATATTCATACAATTTTATACAGAACATAATTTTCTGGTGATTGAGACTTCACACATACATTATCAAACATCAGTATGGGTAGTGAGGAAAATTATTATAATCACCCAGAGGAGTCACAATGGTCTGTTGGAAAAATATGGGTATAATTTTACCCTTTGTCTTCAAGAACGCAGTATCCCTTGTTGCTCAGGGGAGAGCTTCTTCAAATCTCTCCGGCCGGAAGAAATTCAAAGTTTTGTCTCACCGAGTCAACAGAACCATACTGCCCATTTGAATTACTTATTAAACCAACAGAGCTAAAATTTAAATGGAGTCACAAAGCTTCCCTGGGGCTACAGACATTTAAAGCGATGTAAATATTGGTTTAAATTACCTAAAACACGGTGGTAGTACTACACCCCTAAACAAACAATAAACATCAATAATTAACCTCTAAGATATGATCAATATCAGACAGTCCATAAACATCAATACATAACCTCTACCATATAATCCGTCATTTCAAGGACAGAAGTTAAATAAATTTGGTGTCTGGATCTTACCAATCAGCTGAAGAGTCAAATTCCGATAAAGTTTAAGCGCGTCAAATGGCTTTCGTCATAAAGTCCAGTAGGATCAGGAAGGGTTAAATATCAACAGACTTCTTGATGTCAGGAGTGCATCCAGTGTGGGGTCTGTGATCCCTTCCTTTTGGCCCTCCTCGCCTTTTATCTCCAATTGGGATAATAAGCTCATAAAAATATCACCAGTTCAGCCCAGAAGGTTTGGCTCACTTTCTATTGGTTTAGGATACTTAATTATTAACCTTCTCTGGAAATTTTAAGGAGTCCGCATAATACCGTCTTAAACCTATTGTGTTCAAATGAGGGACTGTTTAAATAGCTAACACCTTGGCTAACAAAACTCATTGTATGAACTTTTAGGATGGTTTAGACAAACAAGTCATTTCTAAACACCCAGTGGGAATGTTCAAGGTCCATCTCAACACGTTAGAAAGAGTTGAATATTGTGCCAGTCAAAAATATTTTAAAAGTATCTATAAGGTTATTATAAGTCATTTCAAACTATCTATGACATTGTAGGTCACAGAGACATTATAATGTTGGCATCTGCGGACCCAACAACTTTGCTATGAAGAAAATGTATATGAAAGTGTGATTTTATAAGTAGAAGTGTTTTAAGAAACAAATTAGTATTAGGAAAAACATATAATTATGATTATAATTATATAAGATTGTAGCCTATGCTTAGATAAACAAATATTCAGTGGAGATACCAGAAGTTATACAGGTATCCATATAGATAATCATTTTTATGTAGTATTGATGAAATATATAACAACGTGTGTATTTCCTAGATAGACCAGTCTTTATAGACATACGTTTATAGAGACACATATATATGTAACCAGTTTATGTAATAGTGGTTAATCAAGATTATACTGAGTGTATTTTATATTAGACTGATTACCAGAATATTTAAAGGTATATACTATCCTTACCATTATACACATTATGAAAATAGAACGTATTAACTTTAAAGGATGGACTCAAAACACATGTGAGACACCTGGTGGTTGAAGGTGGTATTATTTGAACTCACTAAATTTCCAGAGAAGTTTAATAATTAAGTCTCCTAACCCAATGGGAAGTGAGCCACGTCCTTTTGGGCAGAGCCATTATAATTTTTATGGTCTTATGATCTGAAATGGTATTTAGAGGCAAGTAAGATGCCAGGGAAGAGGAAGGAGAAAAGAAAAGAGAGAGCTCAGGGGGAGAGCTCAGGGATCCACCCTGAGGGGGGACACTGGGAGACACACACACTCCTAGACTGACACTCATGCACCATGCATGAATACATATCTTTACATTCATGAAGATTCCTCAACACCTAATACTTAGAACTCGGAAGTCACAAGAAGTAAATCCTCTTTAAGAGTATCCATTTTTGAAACTACGGCAGCCATCTTAACTCTGGTAACCAGCCAATAGGAACAGTAGCCGTCCTGGAATGGGTAATTATGTCCTGTTGATTTTATCTTGTATGTTCTCTCAAATATTGATATGTTCTCTCAAATATTGATGTATTGAATATTATTCAATTGATAATCATTCTCCTGAATCAATAACCGCCTTGTAGATTTTTCTCTAAAGATTCAAATTTTTCATTATATTTTTCTTTTTGCATAGTTGCCACATTTATTGACAAAACAAACGTCTAATTTATTGCACAATTTTAACCACTTACTTAACTGCAGTAAAGTAACGGTTGAACGTGTGAAATACAGATGTTCTGTTTAATTGTCAAGCTCACAAGGTTATTGATTCTACCGAGAAGTTATCATGGTGGTATTAGGTCGAAGGGACGGTACGCCCATTTTTGCAAGTGTTTTTATTGATTTTCAAGACGTTCATGTAACGCAATCGGTATCATAATTTCATGTGATTATTTGTGTTTGTTTACCAATAAATTTCTATTTCGTATGATCACACGTCTCCGTGAATAAGTTTCACAAGCATAGACTGTGTTATATAGATTGATTTTGTATCTTAAAAATATCTTCGTTAAAAATTACTCAATGATAATTATTGTGCGGGAAACCTGTCCTTAAAAAGGCACAACTTATTCTGACTGATTATTCACGACATTTAGGATATATCCAGTCTATAAACCAGAGGCTCTGGATGACCAGTTGGATAAATGGCTCTATATTTAGGATATATCCAGTCTATAAACCAGAGGCTCTGGATGGACAGTTGGATAAATGGTTCTATATTAAGGATGTATCTGGTCTATAAACCAGAGGCTCTAGATGGACAGTTGGATAAATTATCTATACTTAGGATGTATCTGGTTTATAGACCAGAGGCTCTAGATAGACAGTTGGATAAATGGCTCTATATTTAGGATACATTCAGTATATAAACCAGAGGCTCTAGATGGACAGTTGGGTAAATGGTTCTATATTTAGGATGTATCCGATCTATAATCCAGAGGCTCTGGATGGATAGTTGGATAAGTGATTCTATGTTTATTATGTATCTGGTTTATAAACCAGAGGCTCTGGATTTACAGTTGGATAAATTACTTTATATTTAGGAAGTATCCAGTCTATAAATGAGAGTCTCTGGTTGGACAGTTGGATAAATGGCTCTATATTTAGGATATATCTGGTCTATAAATGAGAGGCTCTGGATGAACAGTTGGATAAATGGTTCTATATTTAGGATGCCTCTGGTCTATAAGTCAGAGGCTCTGGATTTACAGTTGGATAAAGGGTTCTATATATATATATTGTTAACATATTTATTTATTGATTTTTTGTTTATGAAAATTATGGTACATAACAGAAATATATAAATGGTTACACCTCGTACCTATGTCACTTATCTCTTAACATTAGCCGAACAGGGCTTACTAGTAACGACCGGATGAAATTAAATCCCATTTCCTCAACGGAGGGAAAAAAAAACTTCTACTAAAAGTATATCAGGTTGATAGATGTAGACCCAACTTCAGTAAGTCATAGTACTGTAAACAGACATGTGCGCCGTCAATAAATTTGTTTAGTTTCGTTCTGTTTCGTATTTGCCGTTAATTCGTATTTTATAATTCGTGTCCGAAATATAATTTGGATTTGTACGAAATATGAATTTTCGTTCGTTAACTTTTCGTAACAATTACGATTAATTTAAAAAGCAAAAAATACCTTTCTCAATATGGCAGTCGTCGGACTCATTATGTTTATTATGAGGGGCTCCCACCATCCCTGTGCTGTGCTGACTTCCTACTGGGGCTGTACCCCTGCTGTGCTCATTATGAGGGGGGCACCCACCATCCCTGTGCTGTGCTGACTTCCTCCTGGGGCTGTACCCCTGTGTGCTCATTATGAGGGGCTCCCACCATCCCTGTGCTGTGCTGACTTCCTCCTGGGTCTGTACCCCTGCCATGCTCAATATGAGGGTGCTCCCACCATCCCTGTGCTGTGATGACTTCCTGGGTTTGTACCCCTGCTGTGCTCATTATGGGGGGCTCCCATTATCCCTGTGCTGTGCTGACTTTCTGGGTTTGTACCCATGCTGTGCTCATTAGGAGGGGCTCCCACCATCCCTGTGCTGACTTCCTGGGTTTGTACCCCTGCTGTGCTCATTATGAGGGGGCACCTACCATCCCTGTGCTGTGATGCCTTCCTTCTGGGGCTGTACCCCTGCTGTGCTCATTATGAGGGGCTCCCACCATCCCTGTGCTGTGCTGACTTCCTTCTGGGGCTGTACCCCTGCTGTGCTCATTATGAGGGGCTCCCACCATCCCTGTGATGTGCTGACTTCCTTCTGGGGCTGTACCCCTGCTGTGCTCATTATGAGGGGGCTCCCACCATCCCTGTGATTTGCTGACTTCCTGGGTTTGTACCCTTGCTGTGCTCATTATGAGGGGCTCCCACCATCCCTGTGCTGTTCTGACTTCCTGGGTTTGTACCCCTGATGTGCTCATTATGAGTGGGCTCCCACCATCCCTGTGCTGTGCTTAATATGAGGGGCTCCCACCATCCCTGTGCTGTGCTGACTTCCTGTGTTTTTAAATTCATCATAACGAATAATCGTAATTATTATGACAATAATAAAAAGATATTAACGATCATTCTTATTTTGTCCGATTCTGAATCTCCCATCGACTACCAGTACCAGTCTCCCACTCCCATATTAAAAAAGGCAATTTTCCCAACCCTCACTCAGCAGCAGAAGAAAACCTCTGATTGGTCAACAAAACAACAGTCATGTTTCCGTTGTACCGGAATTTGGATCCGAAATTCGTCAATGAAATTTTAATATTTCCTATGGTATTCGGAAGCATAGAAATTCGTATTTCGGATGCTTCGGAATGAATGAATTTCCGGAAATTCGTATGAATTTTCGATTCGTACGAAACTAACCGCACATGTCTAGTAAACAGTAAGGTTGCATTCACAATCCAATACAGCCATATAAATGGTTCTATATTTAGGAAGTATCTGGTCTATAAATGAGAGGCTCTGGATGGACAGTTGGACAAATGGCTTTATATTTAGGATGTATTTGGTTTATAAAGCAGAGGCTCTGGATCTACAGTTGGATAAATGTTTATATATGTAGGATGCCTCCGGTCTATAAACCAGAGGCTCCGGATGTAAAGTTGGATAAATGGCTCTATATTTAAGATGTACGGTATTTTGCTTTTAATCCGGAGACTCTGGATGGACAGTTGGATAAATGGTCCTACGTTTAGGATGTATCTGGTCTATAAACCAGAGGCTCTGGATGGACAGTTGGATAAATGGCTCTATATTTAGGATGTATCCGGTTTATAAACCAGTCCATCTTTAGATTTGTGCAGAAGTCCAACAGTAGCAGTTGACATATAGCTGCCGCCAATATCCCACAATACTGACAAATGAAGATGGAGTTCTAGACTGAGGGAGAGGGGCATGACAGGCAGTGCACACAGAGCACATATAACTCCCATCTACTCCTCCTCCTTCTAACTTTTGCTGTGAAGTGCTCTGCCTCCTCCTCTATCCTATTTTTTGCAGATTGAGCCTGGACCTAGAACCAGAGGTGCATTTTCGCTTACCAAAACACAAGCTGACAACAGTACAAGCCAGTTACTACACTGGTCCGAGAGAGGAAAATGTAGTAGCCAGTGGTGGAACTACCGCCATAGCGACCCACACGGGTGCTATGGGGCCAGCAGTCGAGTTAGGGCCCAATGAGTGGCATTGCTAGACGGGCTCGGGCCGCACCGGGTGACACCTGCCATAGGGGTGAAACCCTTGGGTAGCGGCAGCCACACCACTAACACCGCTCGCTGTCCCTGAGTTGCGCGGACCAAAGCCGCCTCCCCTCCTCTCTGTTTACATCCACAGAGGAGGAAGAGCCGGCGCTCGAGCTTTGAGGGACACACTCTGCTGTGTGTATCTGGAGACTGTCAGCGCTGTTCTGAGGTATGTAAGGGGGGCGTCTATATTGCTGGGGCAATCTGCACTACTGAGGGGGTTTGCACTGAGGGGGAGTCTGCACTACTGAGGGGGGTCTGCACTACTAAGGGGGAACTGCACTACTGAGGGGGAGTCTGCACTGAGGGGGGGGAGTCTGCACTACTGAGGGGGAGTCTGCACTGAGGGGGGGAGTCTGCACTACTGAGGGAGAGTCTGCACTGAGGGGGGGAGTCTGCACTACTGAGAGGGAGTTTACACTACTGAGGGGGGAGTCTGCACTGAGGGGGGGAGTCTGCACTACTGAGGTGGAGTCTGCACTGAGGGGGGGTCTGCACTACTGAGGGAGAGTCTGCACTGAGGGGGGAGTCTGCACTACTGAGAGGGAGTTTGCACTACTGAGGGAGGAGTCTGCACTGAGGGGGGGGTCTGCACTACTGAGGGGGAGTCTGCACTGAGGGGGGTCTGTACTACTAAGGGGGGGTCTGCACTGAGGGGGGTCTGTTCTGCTGGGGGGGTCCTGCACTGAGGGGGTCTGTACTACTGAGGGGGGGTATGCACTGCTGGGGGGTCCTGCACTAAGAGGGGGTCTGCAATGAGGTGGGGGTCTGCACTACTGAGGGGGAGTCTGTACTGCTGGGTGGGTCCTGCACTGAGGGGGGGTCTGCACTGAGGGGGGTCTGTAATGCTGAGGGGGGTCTGCAATGGGGGGGGTGTCTGTACTGAGGGGGGCGGTCTGCACTGGGGGGGTGTCTGTACTGCTAGGGGGGGTCCTGAACTGAGGGGGGGTCTGTAATGGGGGGGTTGTCTGTACTAAGGGGGTGTCTGCACTGCTGGGGGGTGTCTGTACTGATGGGGGTATGCACTAAGATGGGATCTGCACTGAGGGGGGGTCTGCACTACTGAGGGGGAGCCTGCACTGAGGGGGGTCTGCACTGAGGGGGCCTGTACTACTGAGGGGGAGTCTGCACTGAGGGGTGGTGTCTGCACTGCTGGGAGGTCCTGCACTGAGGGGGGTCTGTACTACTGAGGGGGGTCTGTACTACTGAGGGGGGTCTGCACTGCTGTGTGGGTCCTGCACTGAGGGGGGTGTCTGCAATGAGGGGGGTGTCTGCAATGCTGGGGATCTGCACTGGGGGGGTGTCTGTACTGGGGGAGGCGGTCTGCACTGGGGGGGTGTCTGTACTGCTTGGGGGGTCCTGCACTGAGGGGGGTGTCTGCACTGTGGGGGTCTGTAATGGGGGGTGTCTGTACTAAGGGGGGTGTCTGCACTGCTGGGGGGTGTCTGTACTGATGGGGGTATGCACTGAGGTGGGGTCTGCATTAAGGGGGGGAGTCTGCACTGAGGGGGGTCTGTACTACTGAGGGGGGTCTGCACTGAGGGGGGTCTGCACTGCTGGGGGGTCTGTACTAACGAGGGGGTCTGCACTGAGGGGGTGTCTGTAATGCTGTGGGGGTCTGTAATGCTGGGGGGGCTGCACTGGGGGGGTGTCTGTACTGAGGGGGTGGTCTGTACTGCTGGGGGGGGTGCTGCACTGAGGGGGGTGTCTGCACTGAGAGGGGGTCTGTAATGCTGGGGGGTCTGCACTAGGAGGGTGTCTGTACTAAGGGTAGTGTCTGTACTGCTGGGGGGTCTGCACTGAGGTAGTGGGTGTCTGTACTGATGGGGGTATGCATGTGTGGCCTTCAGGGGCTGCATACAGTATACTGCATACTTTGTTGTTCAAAATTAATATAAGCTGTTGCCTGGGTACTGTGCCACATGAGTGTGGTAATCTGTTGTTCAATGGCATTAGTTCCTTTTTTTTTGTGGGGGGGGGGGGGCTATTTGCAGGGGGGGGGCATACAACATTTTGCTATGGGGCCCTGTGATTTCTAGTTATGCCCCTGGTAGTAGCTGAAAGTTTCACTCTTTTTGCCCTAAATAGCTGCTGGTGGGGTCTTCCTCAATCTGCAATAAACAGAAGAGATAAGGAGACAGAGTGCATCAGAATGGAGAGGGGGTGGGGCTCAATGCTGGCTGTACCTCCCCTATAGGGATGCCTGTATTTTAACCTTCAGGGGCAAGGTGGAGCTGCAGTCAGCATTGACAGAAAAAAACTATTTGTGTACGGGGGCAGGGGGGAGGGGACAATCTGTACAGGGGGGGAGTAGTGTGAGCAGGGTGGGCTGTGCGTGCACGGGAAAAGGGGGCAGAGTTAACGGGGGGGGGACGTGGGGTGTGTGTACAGGAAGTGGTGAAGTATGTGCAGAAAAAAGGAGGAAAAGTGTACAGGGGGGTTACAGTGGAAAGGGGGGCACTGTTTACAGGAAGGGTGACATTGTGTGCAGAGAGGAGAGGCAGTGTGTACAGGGAGCAAACTGCACAAATGAGGAGAGCAATGGAAGCATAGCGGAAGGTGACAACAGGCAGAGAAAACCAATTGGCATACATGTTTCTGCAGCCTACTGTCAAACTGGCTGCAGTGAGGGGCATTATGATATGGTCTGCTACTGCACTTGGGTGCCAGATATTGTAAAGTAGGAAAATGAGGGAGAGGCACTGTGACAGACTCACCCGGGACAGAGGTTTTTGGAGGGGACTGAATGCTAGCCTCTTGCCTACTGACTATGGGCCCTGGCTTTTAAGGGAACACTACTCATTGTGAGGCATATGCAGGGCAAAAGGGGCATCTGCCCTGGGCCTCATCACTGTTGTGGGGCCCGAAGCAGGTGCCTCATACTTGCCAATAGGGATGAGCCAAACACGCCCCGGTTCGGTTCGCACCAGAACCTGCGAACGGACCAAAAGTTTGCGCGAACTTTAGAACCCCGTTAAAGTCTATGGGACTCGAACGGTCAAAACAAAAAATGCTAATTTTAAAGGCTAATATGCAAGTTATTGTCCTAAAAAGGGTTTGGGGACCCGGGTCCTGCCCCAGGGGACATGTATCAATGCAAAAAAAGTTTTAAAAACTGCCGTTTTTCCGGGAGCAGTGATTTTAATGATGCTTAAAGTGGAAAAAAAGTGAAATATTCCTTTAAATATCGTACCTGGGGGGGTGTCTATAGTATGCCTGTAAAGTGGCACGTGTTTCCCGTGCTTAGAACAGTCCCTGCACAAAATGACATTTCTTTCTCGTACATCACGGGACACAGAGCCTCAGTAATTACTGATGGGTTATATAGGATATCACTAGGTGATTGGACACTGGTCACACCCTAAACAGGAAGTTCAACCCCCTATATAATCCCTCCCCTTACAGGGATACCTCAGTTTTTTCGCCAGTGTCTTAGGTGTTAGACGTGTAAAAGATGTCCTGTGCTGAGCTCCAAAGGAAATATCCTATATCCTATACTGGGGCAAGCCAGGCGAACCGGATCCATTTCAAAGTGTCCTTTCTAGGCCGAATTGGATGGTACCCGGGCCTCGTGTCCGAAGAAACGAGGTTTTACCTGTAACGCTTCCTCTTTTTAGAGAGCTGGACCCCGCATTTCAGAATTTGTTTTTTCTAGCCTTATTCTTGGCTGGGTGCTTTACAGGCCCAGAACTGCGGATCCCCCTATCCATAGGGGGCCCCAGTCTCTGAAGGTTTTCCAAACGGAGCCCACCGTGAGAGGTGAAGATTGGGTCTGTGTAACAGAACCCTGCAGCTGGATAAGGTAAGGGAGATTCCACAGAATTTTTTAATTCTAGTAGGTTTCTCCTTTAAGTAAATGTATGCTATGCCTATTGTCGCCACCGGGGGCTGCCAAGAGCACATACCTTCTCATACTTGATTGTCTGTCTCGGTGTTCACGCTGCACAAGCTCCTCCAGCTGAGCTCCAGGTAGGATGGTATGTGAGGCGGTAGTATACCGCTCTATCACCGCTGCCGCCACCGCCGCCATTACATATGGCAGCCCCCATCAGCTGTTGGCCTCTCTCCTTCCTCCTCCACCCCCAGCCTCCCCTCCACACTTGTCCCGGAGGGTCAGTCGCGCGGGAAAGCACTGTTTTTTTAAAAAAACAAGGGGGGGTGGTCAGAGGGGGGCAGGCGGAGCGTCAGTGCGACGTCCGGCGTGATTAGACGCCCACATCGCCGGCTGCAAGGCTATATAAAGCACACTTGTTAGGTGCACACAGCCTATGGAGGGACACAGAGCTGACGGTCGCATGTAAAGGTGGGATACAGGCATTCCCTAGGCAGCATTTACTGAGAAACACTAGACTGGGCATTGGTAGCAGTGGCTGTTGCCGGACTACATCGCTCAGCAGTCAGTGTTCATTTTTGTGATACCTCCACCTTGTTGCTTTGCACTATGGGTAGAAGAGGTACAAATACCCCAAGAACCAGAGGCTCTAGGGGATCTCCCTCAGGTTCTGAGGACCCCCCTTCTGCAGCACCTTCCCCCCCTGAAGGACCAGGAACGGCTAGCCAGGGAGAGCCGTTGGGGTCAGGGGCTGCATCTGCTTCTGGCACTTCAGCCCCTGTTCACATTACACAGGAGGTTTTTTCCTCAACCATTAATGGTTTAGAGGAAAGATTAATGGCCGTAATTGCATCTTCACTCAGTGGAAGAAAACGCACTAGGTCTTCCTCTGTTACCCCTGACCCTCAGGCTGAGGAACTCTGGGATAAAGGAGAAGAATCCCTTTCAGAGGATCGGGATGGGAAGGATGATTCCTCCTCTGAGGAATCAAATGGAGAAGGGCCCTCTTTGGCTTCTCAGGATGAGAAAGTCTTAGTATAGATCCTTGCTGGATTGGTCCGCTCCACATTTAAAGTACCCGTATCTATATCAGTTAAAGAACCCTCTTCTTCTTTGGGGTCACTGAAGCCTCCTCAAACAACACATGCTTTTCCTGTTCATAATTTACTTGAAAAGCTCATTTATTCTGAGTGGGATCACCCAGATACGCGTTTTTTTCCGCCTAAAAAGTTTTCAACACTTTATCCTATGGAAGAAAAGTTTACAAAGATGTGGGGGATACCGGCCGTTGATGCCGCCATTTCCTCTGTAAATAAAAGTCTGACTTGTCCGGTAGACAATGCTCAGATGCTCAGGGATCCTATTGATAAAAAGATGGAATCCCTGTTGAAGGATGTTTTCTCCTTAGCAGGTTCAGTAGCTCAACCTGCAGTGGCAGCGATCGGAGTCTGTCAATACTTTAGAGACCATGTTAAGCAGGTCATCAAAGTTCTACCTGAACAGCAGGCCCAGGGGTTGGCTAACCTTCCAGCGGCCTTATGTTTTGCTGTTGACGCCATCAGAGATTCTATCATGCAAACCTCTCGTCTTTCACTTGGGTTGGTGCATATGCGTAGAATCTTATGGTTGAAAAATTGGTCAGCCGAAGCACCATGTAAGAAACTTCTGGCTGGATTTCCATTTTGTGGTGCAAGGCTGTTTGGAGAAGATCTAGACAATTATATCCAAAAGATCTCTAGTGGGAAAAGCACTCTCTTACCTGTTAAGAAAAAGAGTAAGCGTCTCTCTTTCAAACGGACTCTTTCCCCAGTGCCAGGAGCATCAGCCTCCAGGCAGTCGAGACGGCCTCCTCCGTCCGGGTCTAGAAACAAGAGTCGACCCCAGGGACAAAAGAAGTCCTGGGGAAGAAGCCTGCTAGACAAGACGCTAAGGCCTTTTTATGAAGGGGTGCCCCCGCTCGCTCGAGTGGGGGAAAGACTGCTACAGTTCTCAAAGCTCTGGCAGGAGGATTTCCAGGACAGATAGGTAATCTCCATGGTAACTTAAGGTTACAAACTGGAGTTCCAAGAATTCCCCTCTCCTCGTTTCCTCAGATCAAATGTCCCCAGAGATCCAGAGAAAAAGCAGTCGCTCCTTCTAGCGTTAGAGCGACTTTTGTCGCAAAAAGTCATCATGGTGGTTCCCACGAAGGATCAAGGATTGGGATTTTATTCCAACCTTTTTACGGTCCGAAAGCCAAATGGGGATGTCAGACCCATTTTGGATCTAAAGGATCTGAATCGATTCCTAAGGATTCGATCCTTTCGCATGGAATCAATTCGGTCAGTAGTCTCCATCCTGCAGGGATGAGAATTTCTGGCATCAATAGACATCAGAGATGCGTATCTGCATGTACCCATTTTTCCTGCTCATCAAAAGTACTTGCGCTTCGAAATAGAAGGGCGCTATTTCCAGTTTGTGGCTCTACCTTTCGGGCTAGCCACTGCACCTCGAGTGTTTACAAAGATCTTGGCTCCTCCTCTGGCCAGATTAAGGGCTCAAGGTATAACTGTCATAGCATACCTAGACAACCTGCTCTTAATAGACCGGTCGGTAGCCTGTTTGAGCGGGAACTTGATGACCACAGTCAAGTATCTGGAACGCCTAGGTTGGATTCTAAACCTAGAGAAGTCTTTCCTAAAACCAGTAAGAAGACTGGAGTATTTGGGTCTGATCATAGATACAAGCCAGGAGAAGGTATTTTTACCTCAGGCAAAGATTACTGTCTTAAGGGAGCTGATTCTAGTAGTCAGGACCAAAAAAGGTCCTACTGTCCACCTTTGTATGAGGCTGCTGGGAAAAATGGTGGCTTCATTCGAAGCAGTTCCCTATGCTCAGTTTCATTCAAGACTGCTGCAACACAGTATCCTGTCGGCCTGGAACAGAAAGTTTAGGCATTAGATTTTCCGATGCACCAGTCTCATGCAGTGCGCCAGAGCCTCAATTGGTGGTTAATACCCAAAAGCCTGCAGAAAGGGAAATCCTTTCTACCGGTTACCAGGACGGTGGTAACAACGGATGCCAGTCTTTCGGGTTGGGGAGCAGTTCTGGAACAGTCTGCGGTCCAAGGGGTATGGTCCAAAACCAAGAGGACCTTACCCATCAACATTCTGGAGATCCGTGCGGCATATCTAGCCCTAAAGGCCTGGACTCTCATGCTACAGAGTTGCCCGGTCAGGATCCAGTCCAACAATGCCACAGCAGTGGCTTATATCAATCATCAGGGAGGCACCAGGAGTCTGGCAGCTCAAAGAGAAGTGAACCAGATTTGAATCTGGGCAGAGAAGCATGTACCATGCATATCGGCAGTTTTCATTCCAGGGATAGAAAACTGGCAGGCGGACAATTTAAGTCGCCAGCGGTTGTTCCCAGGGGAATGATCTCTTCACCACGACGTCTTTCGGGCCATATGCCAAAGATGGGGGGTTCCAGATGTAGATCTCTTTGCATCCAGATTCAACAAAAAGATCGACAAGTTTGTGGCAAGGACAAAGGATCCTCTTGCATACGGGACAGATGCGTTGGTGATTCCGTGGCATCGGTTCTCACTGATTTATGCATTCCCGCCTATTCTGCTACTGCCACGACTCCTTCGCAGGATCAGGCAGGAAAGGAAGTCGGTACTTCTGGTAGCCCCCGCCTGGCCCCCTTGGTATGCAGAAATAGTAAGGATGACAGTGGGTTCCTTGTGGACCCTACCGTCACGTCCAGACCTGTTATCTCAAGGTCCAGTGTTCCATCCTGCTTTACAAACGCTAAATTTGACTGTTTGGCTATTGAAACCCACGTTCTGAAGAGTCGTGGGCTTTCACGGCCTGTGATTTCTACCTTAATCAATGCAAGGAAGCCAGCTTCCAGAGTAATTTATCATAGAGTCTGGAAAGCTTATGTATCCTGGTATGAATCCAGGGGTTGGCATCCCAGAAAATATGTAATAGGTAGAATTCTAGACTTTCTACAAATGGGATTAGAAATTAAGCTGGCCTTGAGTACCATCAAGGGCCAGGTCTCGGCCTTATCAGTATTGTTCCAACTGCCAATTGCTTCACATTCCTTGGTCCAAAACTTTATGCAGGGGGTGACGCGTCTTAATCCTCCGGTTAGGGCGCCCCTAAACCCCTGGGACTTGAACTTGGTTCTGTCAGTTTTACAGAAACAGCCTTTTGAACCAATACATCAAATTCCCTTGGTCTTGTTGACAAGAAAGTTAAGTTTTCTGGTAGCCATTTCTTCTGCTAGAAGAGTATCAGAATTAGCAGCTCTTTCCTGTAAAGAGCCTTATTTAATCATACACAAGGATAGAGTGGTATTGCGCCCTCATCCTAGTTTTTTACCGAAAGTGGTTTCAGATTTTCATCTAAACCAAGATATTGTTCTGCCTTCCTTTTTTCCAGATCCCTGTTCTCTGGAACAAAGGTCACTACATTCCTTGGATGTAGTAAGAGCAGTCAAGGCTTATTTGGAAGCAACTGCTCAATTTCGCAAAACGGATGTTTTATTTGTGCTGCCAGAAGGTCCCAATAGAGGACAGGCAGCATCAAAGTCTACCATTTCTAAATGGATTCGACAAATGATTGTTCAAGCTTACGGTTTGAAACAGAAAATTCCTCCTTTTCAGATCAGGGCACACTCCACTAGGGCTATTAGTGCTTCTTGGGCGGTGCATCACCGGGCCTCTATGGCTCAAATCTGCAAGGCCGCAACCTGGTCTTCAGTCCATACATTCACCAGATTTTATCAGGTGGATGTGGGAAGGCATGAGGATATCGCCTTTGGGCGTAGTGTGCTGCAGGCAGCAGTTCGAGGTCCTCAGGTCTGATTACACCCTATGTTGTGTGGTCCCCTCCCCTCAGATAGCATTGCTCTGGGACGTCCCATCAGTAATTACTGAGGCTCTGTGTCCCGTGATGTACGAGAAAGAAAATAGGATTTTTTATAACAGCTTACCTGTAAAATCCTTTTCTTTTGATGTACATCACGGGACACGGAGGTCCCGCCCCTCTTCTAATACACTTATATTGCTTTGCTACAAAACTGAGGTATCCCTGAAAGGGGAGGGATTATATAGGGGGTTGAACTTCATGTTTAGGGTGTGATCAGTGTCCAATCACCTAGTGATACCCTATATAACCAATCAGTACTTACTGAGGCTCTGTGTCCCGTGATGTACATCAAAAGAAAAGGATTTTACATTTAAGCTGTTATAAAAAAAATCCTATTTTTTAAAGGAATAAAAGTCATTTAAAACTGCTTGCGGCTTTAATGTAATGTCGGGTCCTGGCAATATGGATAAAAATCAGTGAGACAAATGGCATGGGTACCCCCCAGTCCATTACCAGGCCCTTTGGGTCTTGTATGGATATTAAGGGGAACCCCGCACCCAAATTAAAATAAGGAAAGGTGTGGGGCCACCAGGCCCTATATACTCTGAACAGCAGTATACAGGCGGTGCAAACAAAACAGGGACTGTAGTTTTGTTGTTAAGTAGAATCTGTTTGTAATTTTGAACGGGTACATTTTTAACGTGTTTAGCTGCAGCCAAAAAATCTTTTTTAAGCTTTTTGGAAAACATAGGGAAGGGTTATCACCCCTGTGACATTTGTTTTGCTGTCTGTCCTCCTCTTCAGAAGATTTCACCTCACTTTTTGTCCCAATGACAAATGTTTTTTGAAAATTTGGGTTTTTTTGTGGAACAAGGATTGGAAAGCATCAGTGGAAAGGAGAAATGTTTTTCCCATATTACAGGAGAGAATTTCCCTTCCTAGGGGTAGATTTCATCTCACTTCCTGTTGTCTCCTTCCGTTTGCAAGTAGGACTCGTTTGTAAGTTAGATGTTTGAAAGTAGGGGCCTGCCCTATATACTCAGCAGAAATTTGGGCCTTAGGTGTTGTTCTTGGTGGGCGCAGAAATGGGCCCTGCTGTGAAATATTAGATCAAGAATTGTAATTACATGCCCCTGTTGAACAAGGGCAGAAAAACTGGGCCTTTGGTGGTGGTGGTGGTGCTGGTGCCACAACACTGTAAGTCCTCACTCGCTCTTGGTGGGCGCAGAAATGGGCCCTGCTGTGAAATATTAGATCAAGAATTGTAATTACATGCCGCTGTTGAACAAGGGCAGAAAAATTGGGCCTTTGGTGGTGGTGCTGGTGCCACAACACTGTAAGTCCTCACTCGCTCTTGGTGGGTGCAGAAATGGGCCCTGCTGTGAAATATTAGATCAAGAATTGTAATTACATGCCCCTGTTGAACAAGGGCAGAAAAATTGGGCCTTTGGTGGTGGTGGGGGTGCTGGTGCCACAACACTGTAAGTCCTCACAGACACTCTAGTTGGAACGCAGGAACGAGCCCTGCTGCAAAATATTGCATCAAAAATTGTAATTACACGCCCCTGTTAAACAGGGGCTGAAAAATTGGGCCTTAGGCACTGGTGCTGGTGCCACAACACTGCAACCCCTCACAGATACTCTAGTTGGAATGCAGAAACGAGCCTTGCTGCAAAGTATTGCATCAAAAATTGTAATTACACGCTCCTGTTAAACAGGGGCTGAAAAATTGGGCCTTAGGCACTGGTGGTGGCGCCCAGAACCAAAAATGTTCTTACAAGCTATCAGCGTGATCATTGAGGAGGAAGTGGATAATTACTCAGGGATAGTCACTCAGCATCAGCATAGGCAGTCTTTGAAGGGATCTGAGATTTCAAAAAAAATTATTCGGTTACATCAGCATCAGGTGCTTGGTAGGTGGTGGTGATCCAAGCCTGATTCATTTTTATGAAGGTCAGTCGATCGACCGAGTCGGTGGACAGATGCACCCTGTGATCGGTTACAAAGCCTCCAGCAGCACTGAATGTGCGTTCCGAAAGAACGCTGAATGCAGGACAGGCCAGTAGCTCAATTGCATACTGTGCAAGCTCTGGCCAGTGATCCATCCTCAAGGCCCAGTAACCCAGAGGATTTTCGGTGGGAAAGGTGTCCAAGTCAGATCTTGCCCCTAGGTATTCCTGCACCATGTAAAACAGACGCTGGCGATGGTTGCTGGAACCGATCATACCTTGGGGCTGCGGACCAAAAAATTGTCTGAACGCATCGGTCAGACGGCCACCTTCTCCACCGCTCCTTCTTTGACTGACCGAAGCCTCAGCAACACGTTGTCCAGAAACAGGAGTTTGTAACCTCCCAGTCTCTGGGAACGCGTTGCACAGACCTTTCTGCAAAGCCTCCCGAAGATGTTTCATCCTCTGCTCCCTCTGCGATGGCAAGATAAGGTCCGCAACCTTACCCTTGTAACGTGGATCAAGGAGGATTGCCAGCCAGTATTGGTCCTTCTCCTTGATACCACGAATACGAGGATCCTTACGCAGGCTTTGCAGGATCAGGGAGGCCATGCAGCGTAGGTTTGCTGAGGCATTCGGTCTGGAGTCCTCTGGGTCACTAAGGACGACATGGTCCGCAGCCACCTCCTCCTAGCCACGTATAAGTGCATGTGTTTCTTGGGACTGATCCCTTAAAGACTGCTGCTGATTCTGAGTGCCAGGCTCCACCTCCATACTGACACAATCTTCCTCCTCCTCCTCCTCCTCCTCCTCGTCCTCTTCCTGTGTGATCGGCGGGCACGCAGGAACACTGTCTGGATAAAGGGGGCCTTGAGAGCTAAGGAAGTCCTCCTCTTCCTGCCTCTGTTCTGCCTCAAGTGCCCTGTCCATTATTCCACGCAGCGTGTGCTCCAACAGGTGGACAAGGGGGACAGTGTCACTGATGCATGCATGGTGCCATTGTCGCAAACCACCATTCCTGCCTTAAGTTGGCGTGGCGTCAACCACCTCTGAACCTACCCCTGCAGAGCTGACAGAACCTCTGCCCCAGTGTGGCTCCTGTCCCCCAAGCACACCAGCTCAAGCACCGCATTGGCATCTTTTGGCTTGCGTACTTGCGTAGCCCCTTGAACGGCTACGGAGCACCGCTGGTTCCGAGAAAAAAGCACAGGAAGAGGCCATGGAGGAAGAAGAAGAGGAGGGGGTGGAGGAGAGAGGTGTGTCACAATCATTAGCATTTTGGAGGCGTGGTGGCGGAACAACCTCCAACACTACTGCACCTTGTCCTGCATCCTTCCCAGCTGCCAGCAGAGTCACCCAATGCACCGTGAAACTTAAGTAACGTCCCTGTCCATGCCTGCTGGACCATGAGTCAGCGGTAATATGCACCTTACCGCTGACCGCCCTGTCCAGCGAGGCATGGACATTGCCTTCCACATGCCGGCAGGGAGCCGGAATCGCCTTCCGTGAGAAAAAGTGGCGTTTGGGTACCTGCCACTGAGAAACCGCACATTCCACAAACTCACGGAAGGGGGCAGAGTCTACCAACTGAAAAGGCAGCAGTTGAAGTGCTAGCAATTTTGCCAAGCTAGCATTCAACCGCTGGGCATGTGGATGGCTGGGAGCAAACTTCTTTCGGCGGTGCAGCAGCTGGGGCAGGGAAATTTGCCTGGAACAATCTGACGTCGGTGTACCAAAAGCAGATTGCCCACAAGTACTTGGCTGTGACACACCTAATTCTACACCTTCATTCCTCTCAGTGCAGGACTCAGAGAGGACTGAAGGTATAGTGGGGTTGGAGATCTCAGCTGATGAGGAGCAAGGAGAGGTCCTCTTTGTTCTTTGGTGTGGGTCTTTTAGATACACTTGCCAACGAACTGCATGGCAGGTCAACATATGTCTGGTCAAGCATGTGGTACCCAAGCGGGAGATGTTTTGGCCACGCGAGATACGCTTGAGACATATGTTGCAAAATAGCAGTGGTGCGATCTGATGCACTCGTCTCAAAAAAGGCCCACACCAAGGAACTTTTTGAATAACGCGCAGAGACTGCAGCGCCCTGCACATGTGGAGCTTTGGGGTGTGATGCAGTCAATGTGCTGCCCTTAGGCTGGCCACTGGAGGGCATCCTGCCTCGTTGGTGATGTGCCTCCTCCTCCTCTCTCCTATCAGGCACCCACGTTGAGTCAGTGACCTCATCATCCCCTCCCTTCTCATCACTGGAGCAAACCTGGCAGTATGCTGCAGCAGGGGGAGTATGACTGCCAGATTGCTGTCCTTCCTGGGCACCCCCTCTGTCCGTGCTCACGTTACTGCCTTCATTGAGCTCAGTATCATCATCAGAGCCTTCCAAACGCTGGGCATCCTCCTGGAGCATGTACCCAACACTGTGGTCAAACAGTTCGAGGGACTCCTCGGGAGGACATGGTGGGGCTAGGGAAGGAGTCACTGATGACATTGAGCCAAGGGAAGAGGCCTCTGCTTTGCCAGACAAAGTACCCTGGGCATGGGTGAGAGAGGATGAGGAGGATGAGGATGGCTTGGTCATCCAATCGACCAAGTCTTCCGCATGTTGCGGCTCAACACGGCCAGCTGCCAAAAAAAAGGCCAAGCGTGTCCCACGGCCACATGCTGATGAGGATGCACCGTCTCCACAACCAGCACTAGACACAGAGCCTGCTTGCCCTCTTTTATTGGCTTGTGACTGTCTGCCTCTCCTTCTTGGCCTTCCAGACATACTAATGGCCTATAGCTGCACTAAGCTGGAATATATATATATATATATATATATATATATATATATATATATATGTAGTGATACTGCAGCTAGCAAAATCAACTGCCTGCCTGTAGTATGAGAACACCACCAACCTTCTACAGGTAGCTTTAGCTGAACACTGTACAGAGCTCGCAAAAAAATAACTTGTAGGTTTAGCTGGACACTGTGAGGAGGACGCACCACACTAACTTGTAGTTTTAGCTGAACACTGTGAGCAGGACGCACCGCACTAACTTCTAGGTTTAGCTGAACACTGTGAGCAGGACGCACCGCACTAACTTGTAGGTTTAGCTGAACACTGTGAGGTGGACGCACCTCACTAACTTGTAGTTTTAGCTGGACACTGTGAGCAGGACGCACCGCACTAACTTGTACGTTTAGCTCAACACTGTGAGCAGGACGCACCACACTAACTTCTAGGTTTAGCTGAACACTGTGAGCAGGACGCACCTCACTAACTTGTAGGTTTAGCTGAACACTGTGAGCAGGACGCACCGCACTAACTTGTAGGTTTAGCTGAACACTGTGAGGTGGACGCACCACACTAACGTGTAGGTTTAGCTGAACACTGTGAGCAGGACGCACCCCACTAACTTGCAGTTTTAGCTGAACACTGTGAGCAGGACGCACTGCACTAACTGTAAATAGTCTAGCTGCCTGACTGTGGTACTAATAGGATCAAAAGAACACCAGCAATTTTCTTCAGGTAGATGTAAATACTGTAACAAGACAAGCCTGCCTGTCAGTAAGAAGATAACAGGAACGGATCTAGCTAAACTCAATACAGTGTATATATATATATATATATATATATATATATATATATATATATATATAAATATGCAACACCTGGGATGCATATATATACACAATACACTGTAAGTGCAGCTAACTGAATGACTGTTCTGCCTTATCTATCTAACTCAAATCAAATGACACTGTCTGTCTCTCTCTATTTATGAACGCCGGAACACACACTACACAGGGCCGCCGTGCAGGCGGCCTTATATAGTGTGGGGCGTGTACTAAATCCTCTGAGCCATAATTGGCCAAAGCCTCCTTGGCTTTGGCCAATTATGGCTCTCTGTTCAGACGGCGCTGTGATTGGCCAAGCATGCGGGTCATAGTGCATGCTTGGCCAATCATCAGCCAGCAATGCACTGCGATGCCGCAGTGAATTATGGGCCGTGATGCGCCACACGAATTTGGTGCGAACGGCCCATATCGTTCGCAATTCGGCGAACGGGCGAACAGACGATGTTCGAGTCGAACATGAGTTCGACTCGAACACGAAGCTCATCCCTACTTGTAGGTTTAGCTGAACACTGTGAGGAGGACGCACCACACTAACTTGTAGTTTTAGCTGAACACTGTGAGCAGGACGCACCGCACTAACTTGTAGCTTTAGATGAACACTGTGCAGAGGTCTCACTACACTAACTTGTAGTTTTAGCTGAACACTGTGAGCAGGACGCACTGCACTAACTGTAAATAGCCTAGCTGCCTGACTGTGATACTAATAGGATCAAAAGAACACCAGCAATTTTCTTCAGGTAGCTGTAAATGCTGTAACAAGACAAGCCTGCCTGTCAGTAAGAAGATAACAGGAACGGATCTAGCTAAACTGAATACAGTGTATATATATATATATATATATATGCAACACCCGGGATGCATATATATACACAATACACTGTAAGTGCAGCTAACTCACTGATTGTCCTGCCTAATCTATCTAACTCAAATGAAATGACACTGTCTCTCTGTCTATCTATCTCTCTTTCAATGCCAGAACACACACTACACAGGGCCGCCGTGCAGGCGGCCTTATATAGTGTGGGACGTGTTCTAAACCCCTTGAGCCATAATTGGCCAAAGCCACCCTGGCTTTGGCCAATTACAGCTCTCTCTACCGATGGCGCTGTGATTGGCCAAGCATGCGGTTCATAGTGCATGCTTGGCCAATCATCAGCCAGCAATGCACTGCGATGCCGCAGTGAATTATGGGCCGTGATGCACCACACAAATTTGGCGCGAATGGCCCATAACGTTCGGAATTCGGCGAACGGGCGAACAGACGATGTTCGAGTCGAACATGGGTTCGACTCGAACACAAAGCTCATCCCTACTCAATTGCATACTGTGCAAGCTCTGGCCAGTGATCCATCCTCAAGACCCAGTAACCCAGAGGATTTTCGTTGGGAAAGGTGTCCAAGTCTGATCTTGCCCCTAGGTATTTCTGCACCATGTAAAACAGACGCTGGCGATGGTTGCTGGAACTGATCGTACCTTGGGGCTGCAGACTAAAAAATTGCCTGAATGCATCGGTCAGACGGCCACCTTCTCCACCGCTCCTTCTTTGACTGACCAAAGCCTCAGCAACACGTTGTCCAGGAACAGGAGTTTGCAACCTCCCAGTCTCTGGGAACGCGTTGCACAGACCTTTCTGCAAGGCCTCCCAAAGATGTTCCATCCTCTGCTCCCTCTGCGATGGCAAGATAAGGTCCACAACCATACCCTTGTAATGTGGATCAAGGAGTGTTGCCAGTACTGATCCCTCTCCTTGATACCACGAATACGAGGATCCTTCCGCAGGCTTTGCAGAATCAGGGAGGCCATGCAGCGTAGGTTTGCTGAGACATTCTGTCCAGAGTCCTCTGGGTCACTAAGGACGACATGATCCGCAGCCACTTACAAGTTCATCTGGCAATGTTGTGGCTCAACACGGCCAGCTCCCGAAAAAAAGGACAAGCGTGTCCCACGGCCACGTGCTGATTAGGATGCACCGTGTCCACGACCAGCACTGTTGCCTCTAGACACAGAGCCTGCTTGCCCTCTTTTATTGGCTTGTGACTGTCTGCCTCTCCTTGTTGGCCTTCCAGACATACTAATGGCCTGCAGTGAGATGTAGCTGCACAAAGCTGGGATGTATATATATACTGATCATACTGCAGCTAGCAGAATCAACTGCCTGCCAGTATTATTATTATTATGAGAACACCAGCTTTAGGTGCACACTGTACAGAGGACACAGTACACTATCTGTAAATACTGCAGCTGCCTGCCTGTGGTTATAATAGGATCAGAACACCAGCAATTGTCTTCAGGTAGCTTTAGGTGCACACTGTGCAGAGGACACAGTACACTAACTGTAAATACTGCAGCTGCTTGGCTGTGGTATTAATAGGATCAGAACACCAGCAATTGTCTTCAGGTAGCTTTAGGTGCACACTGTGCAAAGGACACAGTACACTAACTGTAAATACTGCAGCTGCCTGCCTGAGGTATTAATAGGATCAGAACACCAGCAATTGTCTTCAGGTAGCTTTAGGTGCACACTGTGCAGAGGACACAGTACACTAACTGTAAATACTGCAGCTGCCTGCCTGTGGTATTAATAGGATCAGAAGACCACCAGCAATTGTCTTCAGGTAGCTTTAGGTGCAAACTGTGCAAAGGACACAGTACACTAACTGTAAATACTGCAGCTGCCTGCCTGTGGTATTAATGGGATCAGAACACCAGCAATTGTCTTCGGGTAGCTTTAGGTGCACACTGTGCAATGGACACAGTACACTAACTGTAAATACTGCAGCTGCCTGCCTGTGGTATTAATAGGATCAGAACACCAGCAATTGTCTTCAGGTAGCTTTAGTTGCACACTGTGCAGAGGACACAGTACACTTACTGTAAATACTGTAAAAAACACCTGCCTGCCTGTCAGTATATTAGAAAGAGAATAACAGGAACGGATCTAGCTAAACTGAATACAGTATATATATATATATTTATATATATATATATATATATATATATATACAACACCTGGGATGCATATATATATGCACAATACATTGTAAGTGCAGCAAACTGACTCGCCTGCCTACTCTATCTAACTTAAATCAAATGACACTGTCTCTCTGTCTATCTCTCTCTGCCGCCACAACACACGACACAAGGCCGCCACGCAGGCGGCCTTATATAGTGTGGGGCGTGTACTAAACTGCCTGAGCCATAATTGGCCAAAGCCACCCTGGCTTTGGCCAATTACGGCTCTCTGTACAGACGGCGCTGTGATTGGCCAAGCATGCGGGTCATAGTGCATGCTTGGCCAATCATCAGCCAGCAATGCACTGCGATGCCGCAGTGAATTATGGGCCGTGACACTCCACTCGAATTTGGCGCGTACGGCCCATAACGTTCACAATTCGACGAACAACTGAACAGGCGATGTTCGAGTCGAACATGGGTTTGACTCGAACTTGAAGTTCATTCCTATTTGCCAACTATTCCAGCTCAAATGTCCTTGTCCCTTGAAGTTTTAGTCCCGTGCTGTGTCCTGATATCTTAGTGTGAAGTTCTGTTACTAATGCTGCTCAGCTCTGCCTATTGCCGTGTACAGATGACTCACCTGCAGACCCTGTGTTAACATGTAAATAACCTGCATTGATACGTAAATAGCATCTGCATTAATATGTAAATAGCTGCAGAGAGGCTGCATTGATATTCTAATAGAGGCGGCATTCATATGTATATCATGCCCCCCTGGTTTCATATCACCATCACTTCTGCTAAATGCTGCCCACTGGGGAGGTAAAGGGGCATGCTTGAAAGTCCTACAGCCTGTTCTGCAAAGGTAAGCAAATTGGAAGTGGAACCCTTTTTCAAAATAACATGGTGCCACAGCACCGTAACTTGTGGTGCATGTGAATACGCACATCTCAGCCGATGCCCGAGGGTGTCATTAACAATAAATGGCACTTCTGTGTATCTGCTAAAGGGCAGTACATTTTTGTGGTGTCAGGAAAGCAATTTTGAATGCTTTCCCGACACACACTCAAATGTGAAAGCAGGCTAAATGTCTCAGTTACATTGGTGGTCAGTAGAAATCCTCTCATTAGATTGGGGCTTGGTGTACAATCCTTTCATTCACACTAGTGGCCAGTGTGAAGGTCCCCCTTATATTTGTGGTCAGTGTAAATCCCACCCTACATTAGTGGTTCCTGTGAATGCTCCTATTAGATCAGTGGTCAGTGTAAATCCCCATTACATTAGTGATCAGTGTAAATCCCCATTACATTAGTGGTCAGGGTGAATCCCCATTACATTGGTGGCCAGTGTAGAAACTCCTTTTTATATTGGTAATCAGTAAAAAAATCCAAACTTTCATTTGTGGTCAGTTTCAAATCCTCCCTTACATTGGTAGTCCATGTAGAAGCCCTTTTTAAGTTGGTAGTGAGTGTAAACCCCCCTTACATTGGTGGGCAGTGTAGAAATCCCCCTTTATTGGTTTGTTGATGTAAAATCCCCCACTACATTGGTTGCTGATGTAAAATCCCCCATTACATTGGTTGTCAGTGTAAATTCTTCATTACATTGTGTACATTTCCCTTTACATTGGTGGTAAGCACAGAATTGCCCTTACACTGGTGGTCAGTGTAAATCCCCCTTCACATTGATGGTCAGTACAAATCTCCTTGACCATGATTGTCAGTGTAAATTCCAATTCCCCCTTACATGGAGGACATTGTATATTCCCCCTTACACTGGTAGTTGGTGTAAATGCTCCTATTTTATTGGTGTCAGTGAAGAAATCCCTCTTCATATTGGTAGGTGACATAAAATCCCCTGTTACATGGTGGTCAGTGTTAATTCCCTCTCACATTGGTGGTCAGTGTAAATCCTCCCTCACATTGGTGTTCATTGTAAATTCTCCATTACATTGGTGGTCATTGTAGAATCCCCCACTATATACTTGTGAAAAATTCCCAGCTTTGCTCTACATGATCCAGAATTTACCACAGTGTACTGCCTCCTAACTAATTCCATCCCCCCACCACTGCCACTGATCCCATCAACCCCACAGCATTGCCACTGATCACACCCCTTCTCCCGCCAGCATTGCCACTGATCCCAGAAGTCCTAAAATCTCTAGGAGTTTTTTGTCTATTGATGGGTCCCCTCACCTCCCCAGTTTATGGTGTGCAGGCAGTGAGTAGATGATGTGCTGTAACCTTTAACAACCAATCAGTAAGCACTAATGATGTGCACTAACCTCTTGCAACCAATCATTGAGCAGTAAGGATATGCAGTAACCTCTAGCAACCAATCAGTAAGCAGTAATAATGTGCAGTAACCTCTAGCAACCAATTTGTGAGTGTTAAGGATGTCCAGTAACCTCCAGCAACCAATCAGTGAGCAGTATTGATGTACAGTAATCTTTAGCAACCAATCAACAAACAGAAGTCATGTGCTGTAACCTCTAGCAAATAATACGTGAGCCATAATGTGTGCTATAACCTCTAGCAGCCAGTCCGCGAGTGGTAAGGATACACTGTAACCTCTGGCAACCAATCGCAAATGCTGGCTGATCTGATTCAGTAAACTGATTTTGAGTCTAGTTGCTATTTATTGTAGAATCAGAACAGATGAAGAGCGAAATTGCATGGGGGGGGGGCAAGAAAATGTTTGCCCAGGGTCCAATCAGTATTAAAGATGGCTCTGGGAATATGCCTGGGGACCCTTGGAGTAATGTTACTTTAGATTCAATTCCATGTCTCCCCAAGACACACAGACTCTTGAAACCATGTTAAGGGCCTAAATGCCACATTTCCAGAACGGACTGCTTTAAACTGTGGGACTCATAGCAGATGCTGATGTCATCAGAAAGCCACCTGTCTGGGGTTGTCTACTATAATGTGTTTATTGCAAGTAGGTCTATTGTGCCTCCTAAGGGTCTTTCACCCATTGTTAGTTGTGCTAATTAACTCACCTATTGCCTGAAAGTTTATACTTATGTGTATTTTACCTTCTAAGGCTGGATTCACACCTATGCATTTTTAGAGCTTTTTGCATTTTGCAGATTTGCACTACAGAATGTGTTCCATAGGAAACCATGTTAAATGGACTGTAGTGCAAATCTGCAAAATGCAAAAAGCACTAAAACTGCATAGGTGTGAATCCAGCCTAAACTTGGAGTCGGCAAGTCTGACCTGCAATGAGATATCTGAGTCATCCAGGTGGTTAATTAAGGATCCTCTGTGATGGGATTAGCCATTCTTGTTCAAATAAACAGTTCCAGCTTTCCAGCCAAACGAGTCCTGCCTAGTTCTTGGTTTTAACATGCGGCTATAATATCTAATATTTATATTCAGACTAGAGGAAGTGGTATATGATGGAAGCACTCAAGCGGAGTGTGGGACATTCTGTTACAGGCACAACATCAGTGAGGCAGGTAGTCAACACATGTGCTATAGACTGTACTATGGTGAAAATGTGTTGATTTGACTCATTCTTGAAAAAAATAGAAAAGACTTTCTTATTTTTGGCTGCAATCTACTTGCTCTATCTTAGAAAAAGCAACTTTGCCAAAAAGGAAGAAGAAATCCTGAGGAAAAAGGTATTATCCAATAAGCTTATTTCTACTTTTCCGAACAGTAGAAAGAAGGCGACAAGAGCCATCTACTTGCTATAACTCTTGGCATACATCTAAGGGTTTTCGCCTGGAGGATGAGGTTTCCATCCTTAAGTTTTCTCATGACGGAATGGAGGAGGGTTTGGTAGTCAGCACTCTTAAAGCGGGGGTCCACCCACACCGCCCAAAAAAAAAAATATTAAAAGCCAGCAGCTACAAATACTGCAGCTGCTGACTTTTAATACATGGCCACTTACCTGTCCCAGGGTCCAGCGATGTCGGCAGGGGACGCCGAGAACCCGCTTGGTTCTCGGCAGCTGCCGCCGCCATCCTAGGTGAGGGAATCAGGAAGTGAAGCGTTGCGGCTTCACTTCCCGGTTCCTTACTGCGCATGCGCGAGTCGCGCTGCGCGTCCCAAGTGGTCCCCGCTCTCTCCTGGGAGCTGTGTGTTCCCATCAAACAGCGCGGTGGGGACGGGAAGAGGCATAGACTCCCATGGGAGTCTATGCCGGAAGTGGGTGCAAATACCTGTCTTAGACAGGTATCTGCACCCCCCTCCCCCCTGAAAGGTGCCAAATGTGACACCGGAGGGGGGGAGGGTTCCGAAAATCGGAAGTTCCATTTTTGTGTGGAACTCCGCTTTAAGGCACAGGTGGCTGAATTCTTTGTTTTAGTATGTAGTAGCCACATTGTCTCTGCTACTTTCAGCGCTCACTTATGGTCTGACACTGCTACAACAAAAATGTGTTGTCTTTGAAAAACCTACCTAATAAAGACTTTTTTTGGACTGGGTTGCCACTGTTGTATGTGAGCCAATGGAGAAAGGAAAATAAAATGATTACATATGTAATTTATTTGATGACACAATATGTTGTCACTGATCATGTCCCTGAGAATTGTAATGTTATTCGTTGCCCCAGTGGCAAGGTCCGTTCGGACAAAAGACGTAGGGCTGAGTTTCAGCAGTGACGTCATCCCACGGGGTGTTCAATGTGGGAGTTTTTTTTACTTGCTGTTTGACTTTTATCTACTTGAGTAGATGCCTGATTTTCCTAAATAAATTTGTCTTTTACTGCACCACAAGCAATTTTCTCTTCCTCTTTTATATGCTGCCTTCTTTGTGGCTGAGCAGAGGGCTGCCTGTTTAATCTGTTGAGAAGGATGGCTCTCAGTGGTGTCTTGAATCAGTGGAGATACACGCATAGCTTCCATACATTTGGGCAACAAGCTGTGGGAGTGGAGGTTCTAATCCAAGGGTCTCAAACTGGCAGCCCTCCAGCTGTTGCGAAACTACAAGTTCCATGAGGCATTGCAAGGCTGACAGGTACAACCATGGCTCCCACAGGCAGAGGCATGATGGGACTTGTAGTTTTGCAACAGCTGGAGGGCCGCCATTTTGAGACCCCTGCTCTAATCCATCCACCTGTCGTCCAGGATGGCGTATTACAGATGTGGAGGCTGACTTCAAATCACTTACCAATTAAGGCATGTGGAGGCTTACACTCATTTATCCATCCATCCAGCTATTAAATTGTGTAATTGAAGATAGCAGATCCTAACAATTCATCCATCCATTGGTGGGATGTGCCCCCATAAGCGCTGTTAGACCTCTTTGGAATAGGGGGTCTAACCCTCTGGGAGGCAGAATCTGTGTTACACATTTGGATGCATTTGTGGTGATGAGGATTTTTTACCTGTGAATTGCGTTTTCGTTGAATTATTCCTTTTGAAAGACTTTCACTGGCGAAATGTATTTTCACTGGACTATTTTCCTTTCTTTTTTCTTCATTTTGATAGTAATGGGACTTTTCGATTTATATTATTTATTTTTTGATTGGCAGCACATGTGAACTGATTATTTATATGACGGCACAACACCTGTATGGGTTTATATTCTTTCTAGTGTGGATAATTAGTGAGTGCAGCTATCAGCCTTGGAATTTATTTTGATGACACTTGACACTTGAAGATTTGGATTTTTGCAAAATGATTTATGAAACAATGTACAGTTTTAATGCATCCCCTAAGCATGCCGTTTGAAGGATTTTTTTTCTTAATATCGACCTTTAGGCTACCTGAAAACACCCTTTTCCTACAGACAAAAAAAAAAAAAAAATATATATATATATATATATATATATATATATATATATATATATATATATATATATATATATTACACATACATTCGGCTCATCCCTCTTTTTAATTATGGCAAAACAAAAGAATGAAAAACAGTTAAATTGATGCACACATTCACAACATACACATACAAATTGTCGTGAATATTCAGTCAGAATAAGTCGTGCCTTTTTAAGGACAGGTTTCCCGTACAATAATTATTATTGAGTAATTTTTAACGAAGATATTTTTAAGATACAAAATCAATCAATATGACACTGTCTATGCTTGTGAAACTTATTCACGGAGACATAAAAGGAAAATGAGAGCAAGGTGTGTACAAAAGGGGAGGAGGGGGGCCAATATCCTGGAAATTGGAACTATAGAGAAAATTATGCACTAAGTGTGCATTAGGGGTCGCCCTTAATGGATATTAGTGGCCACAAGTGAGTATTAAATCTCATAGATTGTTATATATAAAAGTGCACTAGAGTGCCATCTTTATTAAACACATTCAATATATAAAAAAATATAACAGTAGAATTTACAATTGTATAAAGTGCAAATACAAACACTATACATTCGCTTGCATATAGAGGATATAGCACCCATGTGCCTACAGCCCGCAGCCTGTATATGGAGAATCAGGCGGATGAGGTGTATGGCGTGTACCCGACATGTTTCGGAAATAGGTATGTATTACTCCTTCATCAAGGGATTTATGATTGGGTGCTCAAATCTATCTGTAAATATCAAAGGACAAAATAATAATAGAGAATATCTATGTCGTCATAAATTATATGCGACTGCATTTTTGCAATATATGCGATTTTAGTAGTTATTGAAAGAAGTAGTATAGAAAAGGTCTGGTATGGACTAATTATACTTACATCAATTTGATTCATAAAGACAAAAAACAGCAGTTAAAACAGTATAACTGAGAGCAGGCTGGCTTCTGGTTCACATGACACAAGGTGGGCAACCAGGAGTGTGATGCAGAGCGTTGCAGCACTTTCACAAGGGATGACCGATGGAGATCTGTGTATTTAAAGAGTGATGTTTGTAAGTGTACAAGGCATATAATTAAGCCAATGCTTTGCTGAAGGATAGAGTGGTCATTCAGCTGTGGTTAAAAGGGGAGAGTAGGTGTGTAGAAAAAGTATTCAGATGATCTAGAACAAAGTATCTATTCAAATTACCTTGTGGCTATTTAGTGATCTCTCAAGACCAGACCTCCAGGCAGCAGTTCAAAAGACTGACAGATGCCAAAGGAGTGTCTGTGTCCTAAATAGGACAGCTGATTGGACATCAGCCAATCAGTGTCCACTCCACATAGTCAGCTGCAAAACAAGCAGCCATGTGTGGAGATCGGGCATCCCCCAGACGACGAGGCGCGCGGCGTAGCCACGCCCATGGGGGCGTGATGACGTCACGCGTCTTGACGTCACCGGCGGGTATGCGGTCCCGGTGTTCTGCCATATAGTGTCCTCGTATCAGATAGTGTCCGCCTCGTACTGCGCAGGCGCAGCGCCTGCGCAGTACGGAGGAGCAGGAGATGCCGAAAATGCCCGAAGTTGATCAGCTGACCATCAGCTGTACACGGCGCTCGGGCACCTGTTAGGGATGGCTGTGTAAGAGGGCCCCTCGCGGGCTCGCTTCGCTCGCCACGCTTCGGGCACGGCCTCGCTGCGCTCGGCAAATATTTATTCTAACTCTATGTCCACTTGGATAGTAGGGAATGAACCTGGACATAGGGTAAGAATAAATGCGCAGGCGCCGTGTACAGCTGACGATCAGCTGTTGAACTTCGGAGACTTTCGGCGTCTCTTTTGTCCTCCGTACTGCGCCTGCGCAGTACAGGGAGGACACTATATGATAGGGGACTGAATTCGATAAGACACCGGCGCGATTAACGAAATCCACACCGGGAACCGTGCGAGAGCTCGTCCACATGCAGAAGGCCTATGGGGCGCGCAGCCAAGTGCTGCCCCATGGCCATGCATGCGTAGAGCTTACCCGCCGGGTGTCCGTGCGCACGCGCACATCCACACCAAGGAGAAACTGCGCCATCTAGTGGATGGATGTAAGAAGGTGAACAAAAATGAATCAACAAAAAGCCAGCCTGCTGTACATGATTACAAGAAAAATAAGAATAAAAAAGGTGAATAAATGAGGAAGCATAAAAGAGCAAAACAAGAAAAAAAAGGAAACATATTGTAAATGACCAGAGGTTACATATGGGCAGTTTGTGAAATAACAGTCAATTTCAAACGATGTTGATAAAATAAACAAAATCTTCAAAATCTTTAAAGTAAACACAAAGTGTTCATTATTGTAATCGAGCAATTTGTATTATAACGGTATAAGGAACCCAGATATACATATTGTTCAGACCTATCGTATAACGATGATTTAGATCAAAGACAGTCTAAATATATATGGGCACAATGTCTTGTATCCATACCTGTATCTATCTGGAAATGTTTTACCACACCGATGAATACTATTTAATACATGAAGTCTGGAAGCTGACAAAAAAACATAATAGAAGGTGAGACATTTAGATTAAAGTGTAAAAGTAAACAGTGGGATGTATTAGGAGGTCCCTATAGATCTAGTTCGCAGACCCCTGATGTGAACCCAGGCAGAAAAGGTTTGAAGTTGAAGGCCCCGTTTAGGCCAGGTGGATGGTTGGCCCGTAGATTGTGTATCCATCTCAGTTCGCATTGGAGAAGACGCTTGTTAGAATCTCCTCCTCTTGGACTGAAGTGGATGCGATCAAGGGCCAAAAAGTATACTTTGGGGGTCGATGAGGGATGAGCCATTGCCATGTGGCGACCAATAGGGAGGTCTGGATCGCGTTTGCGTATGGTGCCAAGATGTTGGTAAATGCGTTTCCAGAACTCGTTTATGGTCTTACCAACATAGTAGCACCCGCATTCGCAAGTCAGTAAATATACTATTGCTGGGGTTTTGCAATTAACGTAGTGCTTGGGGGTAAACCTTTGGCCATTAGGCAGAATAATATTTTTTCGTTTGTCCATATATTGGCAATAGTGGCAGCCCCCACACATATATGTTCCCAATACTTTGCATGGATCGCCTTTGCAAGTTTTGTACTCACTGTTAACTATTTTGTCTCCTATAGATGGTGGCCTCCTATAGGTGACTGTTGGGGCACTGGGGACAAAGGGGGCCAAAGTTTGGTCCATAGTTAATAAGTGCCAGTATTTATTTAGAATGCGCTTTATCTGCCTATGTTCTGAAGAATATGTCGTGATGATTCTAGTTGTTTCATCTTTACTGGATTGTTTTTGTGCATTAAGTAGGTCACGACGAGATTGGTTGAGCGCTCGTTTATACGCTTTTTTTAAACAGGTGTTTGAGTATCCTCTTTCGAGGAGTCTCTTTTTTAGGACATTGGCTTCCATTTTAAATCTAGTATCATCGGAGCAGTTACGGCGTGCTCTTAGATATTGACTATATGGTATAGAGGTTAGAAGGGGCTTGGGGTGGAAACTACTTGCGTGCAACAATGAATTACCGGCTGTGGGTTTTCGGTATAGTTCACTGGAGAGATTGCCATCTGGTGATCTTTGGACCAGTACATCCAAAAATGTAATTTCCTTTGGACTGTGGGTCATTGTAAATTTTAAATTGAAGTCGTTCTTGTTAATACAATTAAGAAATTCATGTAGTAATTCAGTTGGCCCGTCCCATATCATGAAGATATCGTCTATGTAACGTCGCCATGTAATAACATGGCGCATATACACAGACAACGACTCCTGGACAAGCAGTGAATGTTCCCACTCCCCCAGGTACAGGTTGGCGTACGATGGGGCACAACAAGTCCCCATCGCCACGCCCTGTACCTGGAGGTAGTGGGAACCGTCAAAGCAAAAGAAGTTATGGTTGAGTATAAACTCAAGAGAGGCCAGGATGAATTCAATATATTTGGGTTCAGAATCGCTATATTGTTGCAAAATGTGTTGTATGGCCGATAACCCTTTAGCGTGGGGAATGGTGCAGTACAAGGATTCCACATCGATGGCTACCAATTGGGTGCCTTCTTCTATGTGTATGTCTTGAATAATCTGTAAGAAATGAATTGTATCGCGTACATACGATGATAGGCAAGTAACTAAAGGCTTTAGATGGTTATCAACTACACGACTGAGGTTTTCTGTTAGGCTTCCGCAGCCTGAGATGATAGGTCTGCCCGGTGGTTTTTTCTTTTGTTTGTGCAACTTTGGTAACGCATAGAAAGTTGCCTCTTTGGGGTGGCTAGTCCTAATGAACTCCCAAAGTTGTTTGGATATTGCATTATATTGAAATGCAGTATCAACAAGTGTATAAAAGTCGTGAGTGAATTTGTCCAATAGAGATTTGGGGATGGGGCGATACCACTCATGATTTTGTAATATATCCATGCACATCTCAGTATATTGTGCACTGTCCATAACCACGACGTTGCCACCCTTGTCAGAGGGTTTAATGACAACGTCGTGGTTACGTGACAGCGCCTCCAGAGCCAACCGTTCATCACGGCTGAAATTGGAGTATGGATGTGGGAAGTTTTTCATTCTATTGATATCTGTTGATACCAATTTGAGAAAAGCTGCGGCGTTGGGGTTGGAGCTAGGCGAGGGATATAGGGTGGATTTATTTTTCAATGTACATACTTGCGTATGTGGGGTAGGTATAACATCCATGTTCCTGTCGGGGTCATGGGTGTTTTCCTGAGTCAGAGGATTTTCAAGTTCGTTTTCGTCTAGCAAAGCAACAAGATTATCTAATGCTTGAATCTCTTGATTTGTGAGCTTCTGTTCCGTCATGGGTTTTTTTGCATATAGACTTTTTAGTAAAACCTTGCGGATGAATAGTTGTATGTCTTTAATGGCTCCAAATCTGTCCAGACGGGTGTCTGGGCAGAAAGTGAGGCCACGTCCTAGAACAGCCAATTCGTGTTCATTAAGTGAATATGATGATAGGTTGACTACATTTAGCGTGGTTGATGTTGATTGAGTTTGTGGGCCTTGGATGACTGTGTCACTCTATCCTTCAGCAAAGCATTGGCTTAATTATATGCCTTGTACACTTACAAACATCACTCTTTAAATACACAGATCTCCATCGGTCATCCCTTGTGAAAGTGCTGCAACGCTCTGCATCACACTCCTGGTTGCCCACCTTGTGTCATGTGAACCAGAAGCCAGCCTGCTCTCAGTTATACTGTTTTAACTGCTGTTTTTTGTCTTTATGAATCAAATTGATGTAAGTATAATTAGTCCATACCAGACCTTTTCTATACTACTTCTTTCAATAACTACTAAAATCGCATATATTGCAAAAATGCAGTCGCATATAATTTATGACGACATAGATATTCTCTATTATTATTTTGTCCTTTGATATTTACAGATAGATTTGAGCACCCAATCATAAATCCCTTGATGAAGGAGTAATACATACCTATTTCCGAAACATGTCGGGTACACGCCATACACCTCATCCGCCTGATTCTCCATATACAGGCTGCGGGCTGTAGGCACATGGGTGCTATATCCTCTATATGCAAGCGAATGTATAGTGTTTGTATTTGCACTTTATACAATTGTAAATTCTACTGTTATATTTTTTTATATATTGAATGTGTTTAATAAAGATGGCACTCTAGTGCACTTTTATATATAACAATCTATGAGATTTAATACTCACTTGTGGCCACTAATATCCATTAAGGGCGACCCCTAATGCACACTTAGTGCATAATTTTCTCTATTATTCACGGAGACGTGTGATCATACGAAATAGAAATTTATTGGTAAACAAACACAAATAATCACATGAAATTAAGATACCGATTGCGTTACATGAACGTCTTCAAAATCAATAAAAACACTTGCAAAAATGGGCGTACCGTCCCTTTGACATAATACCACCATGATAACTTCTCGGTAGAATCAATAACCTTGTGAACTTGACAATTAAACAGAACATCTGTATTTCACACGTACAACCGTTACTTTGCTGCAGGTAAGTAAGTGGTTAAAATTGTGAAATAAATTAGACGTTTGTTTTGTCAATAAATGTGGCAACTATGCAAAAAGAAAACTATAATGAAAAATTTGAATCTTTAGAGAAAAATCTACAAGGCGGTTATTGATTCGGGGGAATTATTATCAATTGAATAATATTCAATACATCAATATTTGAGAGAACATACAAGATAAAATCAACATGACATAATTACCCATTCCAGGATGGCTACTGTTCCTATCGGCTGGTTACCAGAGTTAAGATGGCTGCCGTAGTTTCAAAATGGATACTCTTAAAGAGGATTTACTTCTTGTGACCTCCGAGTTCTAAGTCTTAGTTGTTGAGGAATCTTCATGGATGTAAAGATATGTATTCATGCATGGTGCATGAGTGTCAGTCTGGGAGTGTGTGTGTCTCCCAGTGTCCCCCCTCAGGGTGGATCCCTGAGCTCTCCCCCTGAGCTCTCTTCTTCCTCCCTTTTTTTTTTCTTTTACTTTCCTCTAAATACCATTTCAGATAATAAGACCATAAAATTATAATGGCTCTGCCCAAAAGGACGTGGCCACTTCCCATTGGGTTAGGAGACTTAATTATTAACCTCTTCTGGAAATTTAGTGAGTTCAAATAATACCACCTTCAACCACCAGGTCTCTCACATGTGTTTTGAGTCCATCCTTTAAGTTAATACGTTCTATTTTCATAATGTGTATAATGGTAAAGATAGTATATACTTTTAAATATTCTGGTAATCGGTCTAATGTAAAATACACTCAGTATAATCTTGATTAATCACTATTACATACACTGGTTACATATATATGTGTCTCTATAAATGTATGTCTATAAAGACTGGTCTATCTAGGAAATACACACGTTGTTATATTTCATCAATACTACATAAAAATGATTATCTATATGGATACCTGTATAACTTCTGGTATCTCCAATGAATATTTGTTTATCCAAGCATAGGCTACAGTCTCTTATATAGTTATAATCCTAATTATATGTTTTTCCTAATACTAATTTGTTTCTTAAAACACTTCTACTTATAAAATCACACTTTCATATACATTTTCTTCATAGCAAAGTTGTTGGGTCCGCAGATGCCAAAATTATAATATGTCTCTGTGATCTACAATGTCATAAATAGTTTGAAATGACTTATAATAACCTTATAGATACTTTTAAAATATTTTTGACTGGCACAATATTCAACTCTTTCTAACGTGTTGAGATGGACCTTGAACATTCCCACTGGGTGTTTAGAAATGACTTGTTTGTCTAAACCATCCTAAAAGTTCATACAATGAGTTTTGTTAGCCAAGGTGTTAGCTATTTAAACAGTCCTTCACTTGAACACAATAGGATTATGCCAGGTGAGGTTATCTCTCTGTATAACCTTGTATCCTGTGACAGATTTTGTTTATTCACAATACCATGTACATATCTCCTTGTTTTGTGAAACTCTTGAAGCTCATTTCTTGGACCGTATAACCAACAGAATATGTATGAGAGAAAGTAAATGCTTTCTACCGATCCTCACTGCTGAATTTTGTGCCTAATTCTCTTTCTCAAGTTTTGGGTGAGCAAGAGTAGACAATATTGTGTAAATTTTGGTAATCGAGTGGGGGGGGGGGGGGAGCCACATAACAATAGTTTCTCTAAGTACTCTAAGAAACCAACCTGCGTCTGTCTGGCAAAGATTGGATGAAAGAAGTAAGTTTTTGGTTCGAGAACAAAGTCTGTATTCCAGGTAAATTAGAGATAATATTGAGGAGGGAAGATGGAGAATTGGCAGAAGAAGATATTGAACTTTAAAGCTTCACTCCAGGGACCAATAAAGGATCTATGTATACCAATGGGAAAAGACGGATTGTCAAATAGTGGTGTCATTGGGCCTACCTATGCAGACATATTGGAAGTAGTGCTCCACTTATTCCACTAAATTAGGGTTTGGTCCATAGGTGGAAATACAAAACCTGTGTCCTTCAGTTTTTTTTTTGGTAAGGTCCATGGGAGAGACCAGAGATCAAGTTGGGATAAAGACTGATCGATCTGGACCCACAACTTAAATGGAAAGTTATGGACCCAGTGGAGAAGCCTCACCAGGACTCATGCTTGATAATAAAGTGAAATGCCCGGGGCACCTGTGCCTTCTTTCTTGTTAGAGACAATATTTTACTATTCAGTGGAGGTTGTATCGAAATCCAGACAAAAGTAGTAAAGTGTTTGAAAATTAAAAAAAATAATAATAATAAGATGGGCCCCAAATTGGGATAGTTTAAAAAAACAAAAAACAAAAATCTGTCAATGGGGTTCATTGTCCAAGAGCATTAATCCTTCTAAACCACAAAAGCGTTTCCCTTTCATAATTTTTGATATCTATACAGTCTTATTAAAGAGGAGTTCAATATTCAGAGAAAAGTGGTGAGACAAATCAGATATCGGAATATGAACCCCTAGATATTACAAAGCTGAAGAGCAAATCCAAAATGGAAAATTAATTTTCAAAAGCTGAATGGATGACGTGGAAAGAGAAACACTGAATATGGGGCAGTGGATACACAAGGAAGTACTTAACTCCGTAGGAGTGCATGGACACACAGAGGAGTAACACAGGCTGGGAGTGCACAGGAGCTGGTAATGGGAGGCTGGAACTCACAGAGTGGTGCAGAGAAGCAGGTAACTGACTGAAGTGGAAAGGGAGACAAGGTGGTTCATCCACACTACATTCTCCGACAGCTCTCCTCCCATCATCCACACTACATTCTCCGACAGATCTCCTCCTCCCACCATCCACACTACATTCTCCGACAGATCTCCTCCACCATCCACACTACATTCTCCGACAGCTCTCCTCCACCATCCACACTACATTCTCCGACAGCTCTCCTCCACCATCCACACTATATTCTCCGACAGCTCTCCTCCACCATCCACACTACATTCTCCGACAGCTCTCCTCCACCATCCACACTACATTCTCCGACAGCTCTCCTCCACCATCCACACTACATTCTCCGACAGCTCTCCTCCCACCATCCACACTACATTCTCCGACAGCTCTCCTCCACCATCCACACTACATTCTCCGACAGCTCTCCTCCACCATCCACACTACATTCTCCGACAGCTCTCCTCCCACCATCCACACTACATTCTCCGACAGCTCTCCTCCACCATCCACACTACATTCTCCGACAGCTCTCCTCCACCATCCACACTACATTCTCCTACAGATCTCCTCCACCATCCACACTACATTCTCCGACAGATCTCCTCCACCATCCACACTACATTCTCCGACAGATCTCCTACCACCATCCACACCACATTCTCTGACAGCTCTCCTCCACCATCCACACTACATTCTCCGACAGATCTCCTCCACCATCCACACTACATTCTCCGACAGTTCTCCTCCCACCATCCACACTACATTCTCTGACAGATCTCCTCCACCATCCACACTACATTGTCCGACAGCTCTCCTCCACCATCCACACTACATTCTCCGACAGCTCTCCTCCACCATCCACACTACATTCTCCGACAGCTCTCCTCCACCATCCACACTACATTCTCTGACAGATCTCCTCCACCATCCACACTACATTCCTTGGCAGATCTCCTTCCACCATCTCGATCCAGTGATGTGCACAAGTGCCTCGTCTCTCCGGGGACTCTTAGTCCTCATTGGCTGAAGCAGCAGCAGCAGGAGCCATTGGTTTCAGCTGCTGTTAATCACAGCCAGTGAGCCAATGAGGGGAGAGAGGGGTAGGGCCAAGGCTCCATGCCTGAATAGACTCACAGAGCCACAGCTCAAGAATGAGCCCGCTTGGGTGACCCCATAGCCAGCTGTTTACTCTGAGGGTACTCGGCAGGTGGGAGGGGCCAGGAGCGCCAGTGGGGGACCCCAGAAGAGGAGGATCGGAGCTGCTCTGTGCAAAATGATTACACAGAGCAGATAAGTATAACAGGTTTAGTTTAATATCCCTGAGGAAAGCTCACCCATATGAATTCTCTGATGCTGCACAAGGTTGCCTTTCTTAGTGAAAAATTGCCGCTCTCTGAACATAAAAAAGGATGCTCACCTGATGTTCAATGAGGCATTCTTTATGAGTAAAAGATTTCCCACACTCTGAAAATGACTAAGGACACTCACCCATGTGAACTATTTGATGTTTCACAAATGTTCCCGTATGAGTGAAAGATTTCCCGCACTCTGAACATGAATAAGGACGCTCACCTGTGTGAAGTCTAAGATGTGTAACAAGGGTTCCTTTCTCAGTGAAAGATTTCCCACATTCTGAACAGGAATAAGGACGCTCACCTGTGTGAATTCTCTGATGTTTAACAAGGACTCCCTTAAAAGTGAAAGATTTCCCGCACTCTGAACATGAAAAAGGGCGCTCACCTGTGTGAATTATCTGATGTGCAACAAGTTGTCTTTTCAGAGTGAAAGATTTCCCGCACTCTGAACATGAATAAGAACGCTCACCTGTGTGAATTCTTTGATGTGCATCAAGTTCTGTTTTCCGAGTGAAAGATTTCCCGCACTCTGAACATGAATAAGGACGGTCACCTGTGTGAATTCTTTGATGTGCATTAAGTTCTCCTTTCCGAGTGTAAGATTTCCCGCACTCTAAACATGAATAAGGACGCACACCCGTGTGAAATCTCTGGTGTACATCAAGTCGATCTTTCTGAGTGAAAGATTTCCCGCATTCTGAACATGAATAAGGACTGTCATTCGTGTGAATTCTTTGATGTGTGACAAGGTGTGCTTTGTTAGTAAAAAATTTCCCGCACTCTGGACATGAATAAGGACGCTCACCCGTGTGAATTCTATGGTGTCTAACAAGATGATCTTTTTTTCGGAAAGATTTACCACACTCTGAACATGAAAAGGGACGCTCACCCGTGTGAATTCTCTGGTGCTGAATAAAATTTCTTTTCTTATTGAAACATTTCCCGCACTCTGAACACGAATAAGGACGCTCACCTGTGTGAAGTCTCTTATGTGTAACAAGGTCTCCTTTCCGAGGGAAAGATTTCCCGCACTCTGAACACGAATAAGGACGCTCACCTGTGTGTATTCTTTGATGTGCATCAAGTTCTGTTTTCTGAATGAAAGATTTCCCGCACTCTGAACACGAATAAGGACGCTCACCCGTGTGAATTCTCTGGTGCTGAATAAAATTTCTTTTCCTATTGAAACATTTCCCGCACTCTGAACACGAATAAGGACGCTCACCCGTGTGAAGTCTCTTATGTGTAACAAGTTCTCCTTTCTGAGTGAAAGATTTCCCGCACTCTGAACACGAATAAGGACGCTCGCCTGTGTGAATTCTTTGATGTGCATCAAGTTCTGTTTTCCGAGTGAAAGATTTTCCACATTCTGAACATGAATAAAGACTCTCATTCGTGTGAATTTTAAAATGTGTAACAAGGACTGCTTTTTGAGTGAAAGATTTCCCGCACTCTGAACATGAAAAGGGACGCTCATCTGTGTGAATTTTCTGGTGTCTAGTAAGTGTTCCCTTCAGAGTGAAAGATTTCCCGCACTCTGAACATGAAAAGGGACGCACATCTGTGTGAATTTTCTGGTGTCTAGTAAGTGTTCCCTTCAGAGTGAAAGATTTCCCGCACTCTGAACAAGGGAAAGGACGCTCACCTGTGTGAACTCTTTGGTGTTTCACAAGGCTTGATCTATAAGTGAAAGATTTCCCGCACTTTGAACATATATAGGGACGCTCACCCGTGTGAATTCTCTGATGTTTTTCAAAATTTGGTTTGTAAACGAAAGATTTCCCGCACTCTGAACATATATATGGACGCTCACCCGTGTGAATTCTCATGTGCTGCACAAGGTTTCCTTTCCGAGTGAAAGATTTCCTGCACTCTGAACATGAGAATAGATTGTCACCTCGGTGATCTCCTTCATGGGGTGAGGAAGATTCCTCGGGATTAGAAAGATCTGTTGATCTATCTGCAGTGTGAGATCTTACATGGATATTTACAATCATAGTATGTGATTGATGAGAAGATTCCCCCTGATCAGAGGGATCCATTGATGTCTCCGGACAGGAAGGTCTGTGATGTATATTTTGTGTATTTGGATTTCCTCCTGGAGGATCCTGTGTGATGACATTATCTTCTGACTTACAATCAGTAGATAATAGAAGATGTCTCTCCGAGGAATTCCTGACATCACATCCATCTGTTGGAAAGAAGTAAAAAAATATAATAAATCTCAGTAGATGACAAATAACTGGAGTTTTAGCTCCTCCTCCCCGTCGGTGGAATAAGTGGAAATGCCGATCTCACAGCTGGGCTCCTGTTCTCCCTCCAAAATCAATCAGAAAAGTCTTCACACCGAGTCCATATATGATCTGCTAATTCTATAATAATAAATAGCTATGACTGAGGCTTCATTATCCAAAACGCGTTAGTGGATTGTTACTACATCGGATTGGCTGGATTTTATATTATGAAGAGTTTGCAGATCATATATGGACTCCAAGCTGAGTCAGCAAGAAAAAAAAAAAAGTCACGTTGGTCTAACAGTTAACACTTTCACAGAGATCTGGCATGGAATTGGGTACAACTTTAACATCAAAATATGAAAAAAACCTTCCTCCAAGATTTACAATGCTGGTGTCCTAGGGTGGCTCCACCCCTCCTCCATCAGTGTGGAGACAACCTAAGCTGTTAGGTTAGTTTGCACTTGCTTCAGCTTCAACACACATTAAAGCGCCTACTGCTTCAACATGTTTTTATTTGTTTTTGATTCTTCAGTGGTGCTTTGGTGATGCTTCAAGCGAGCTTTGTCACAGACTTCTATGGAGGCTTTGAAGATGCTTTGAAGCACCACTAAAGCGACATGGGGTACAATTTTTTTATGATGTGTTTATGATGCTTCGGTGATGCTCTTTTTAAGCTTTGTTGAAGTTTGGCAGATGTGTGTATGTGTGTGTGGATATTTCATACCTGTAATTTCTCCAAAACAAAGCGAAACTAAAGCTGAATTAAAGTCTCTCAAAAGCTGCAGGTGCTTCAAGCGAGCGATTTCATAGACTTCTATGGAGGCTTTGAAGATGCTTTGAAGCATCACTAAAGCGACATGGGGTATAATTTTTGAAGCGAAGCTGAAGCAAGGTGTAAACAGGACTGTAAGACAACCATGTTATTTAGTGACGGGCTTTGACTGGCGTTAAGAGAGCTTTAAAAAAATCATTATGTCTGAAGCCTTGTTTTGAAGCAAGTGTAAATGAGCCCTTAAAGCTCTCTGAACGCCAGTCAAAGGCTCCTGTCACTAAATAAAATGGTGAGCTCACGGTCCTGTTTACACCTTGCTTTTGCTTTGCTTCAAAAATGATACTCTATGTTGCTTTAGTGGTGCTTCAAAGCATCTTCAAAGCCTCCATAGAGTTCTATGACAAAGCTCACTTGAAGCACCACTGAAGCATCACCAAAGCACCACTTAAGGATCATCGAAGCATTACCGAAGCACCACTGAAACACCATCGAAGCATCATCAAAGCATCACCAAAGCACTACTGAAACACAGCCGAAGCATCATTGAAGCATCAAAAAAGCATGTTGATGTAGTAGGCGCTTTACTGTGTGTTGAAGCCGAAGCAAGTGTAAATGAGCCCTTAGTGCAATAGTTTCAATGGTTCAATCACCTCTACAGAAGAACTGTAGAGCTGACCTAACACCAGATCCCCTCCCCACCCTCCTGGTCTCCGATTTACATGTGATGGTGCTGACCAATCAGATACCATCTGGTCCACACATATTTAAACCTGCCTAATGGATGATGTGAAGATCTGATAATTATCTAACATTTTTTCTTAAACTACAATCCTTATACTCAGAAGTAAAATGAGACTGTGACCTGTTTTGTCCATAGTGTCTGTTGCTTACCTGTGTCGATAGGTAGAGAAATCTCTTCCTGTTCACTTTTCATAATCATCCCGACCTCCTCCATGGACCACTGATCACCCCCCACATACATCTCTACTTCTTCTTCTTTAACCTCAGCTTTAATATTAATCTGCCCTTCACCCTACACCAAAAATAATAGAAAACATCTATTAGTCAACTCAAGGCAGATATAAAAGTACAAAACAAGGATGAAGAGGACCCTCAATGACATTTGGCTGGGCTTGAGACCCACAGAGGAAAGGAATGTATATTAAAAAATAAAAATGAAGCGTGAAAAATGTAGGGCGCTCAAAAGGAGCTAGAAACGGGAATGGGGGTTGTGGGTAACAAAGGCTGCACTTCAACAAAACAAGAGACTACACAGAATAATGAAATCTCATGGCTTAGAATGTATATATTTAGGTCTAGGACATCTAGATGCCCAACCCCACCTACCTGATGATGGTGAGGGATGGTGTGATCCTCATTCATGGAATCCCAGGAACACAGAAGAGGGGGAAATCTCTCACCCTAAACCCCAAAGATGAAAGAACAATATATAAATAGAGCAAGAGATTTAATATAAAAATATCATCTCATAGCTTAGAATATTTTTATGTTGTAATTGCTCAGTCCCACCTACCTGATGATGGTGAGGGATGGTGTGATCTTCCTGTGTGGAATCCCGGGAATACAGAGGATCACCCTCTACCATAGACTGCTGATCCCCAAACTTCTCTTCTTTTTCTACTTTAACCTCAACTTTGATGTCTTTCAGTTCTTCAACCTAAAGTGCAATTATGATAGAACGTATTTGTAAAAGGAAACAAGAGATGAAATAGAAGAATGTTATTTCGAAGCGTAGAATTCTACAACCTATTTGAGTTCTAATTGCTCAGTCCCACCTACCTGATGATGGTGAGGGATGGTGTGATCTTCTTGTTTGGAATCCCGGGAATACAGAGGACCGGGAAATCTCTCTGGTGGGTTCTCATTACTGGATCCATCTGTAGGAAACACACACAGTGACTGAATACATTGTTTCTATGTGTTTATCAGATGATGGGGGATCTAGGTGGACCCTCCGTACTGCTCTCTCCTTTACAATAAAGTCTCCTCTTACCCAGTGGTGTGAGGGGCGGCTGATTCTCCATCATGATGTCCTTGTAGAGATCCTTCTAAATAAATTAATATTTTTAATTCCTCTGCTGCCAGTTCCAACAATATTTTCTTCTTACTTCCTCACCCCTCACCCAGGAGTAACGGCTAGTTCCTATACTGCAGATTCACCTAGTGATGTCACAGGAAACATGTGACCAGAAAGCAGGAAATGGAGGGCGGGAATGTGAAGTGAATAGAAGTGAATAGGAGGCTGCAAGCAGAGCACATGTTTTCACCCTGAAGGTCTCCCTCCCTCTCTCTGTCCATCCATCTTCTTTTATATTATATCTTCTCTGCTCCTTTCTCCCTGTATACTCCTCTCTGTATATCTCCCTGTATACTCCTCTCTGTATATCTTCCTGTATACTCCTCTCTGTATATCTTCCTGTATACTCCTCTCTGCATATCTCCCTGTATACTCCTCTCTGTAAATCTCCCTGTATACTCCTCTCTGTATATCTCCCTGTATACTCCTCTCTGTATATCTCCCTGTATTCTCCTCTCTGTATATCTTCCTGTATACTCCTCTCTGTATATCTCCCTGTATACCTCTCCACCTCTCTCCCTATATACCTCTCTGTATATCTCCCTGTATACCCTCTCTTTCTGTATACCCTCCCTCTCTCTCTCTCTCTCTCTCTCTCTCTCTCTCTCTCTCTCTCTCTCTCTCTCTCTCTCTCCTCTTCCCCCCCTCCCCTTCCCACTCCTCTCTCTCTCCCTCCTCTCTCTCACCTCCTCTCTCTCTCTCTCTCTCTCTCTCTCCTCCCCCTCTCACCCCCCTCTCTCTCTCTCTCTCTCCTTCCACCTCTCTCTCTCCCCCCCTCTCTCTCCCCCCCTCTCTCTCCTTCCCTCTCTCTCTCCTTCCCTCTCTCTCTACTTCCCCCTCTCTATCTCTCCTTCCCCCTCTCTCTTCTTCCCTCTCTCTCTCCTTCTCTCTCTCCTCCTCTCTCTCTCCTCCCCCATCCTTCTCTCTCTCTCCTCCCCCCTCCTTCTCTCTCTCTCCTCCCTCCTCTCTCCTTTTCTCTCTCTCCTCCCCCTCTCTCTCTCTCCTTCCCCACTCCCACTCTCTCTCCCCCCTCCGCCCCCTCTCTCTACTCCCCCCTCCGCCCTCTCTCTCTACTTCTCCTTCCCCCTCCCCCTTCCCCCTCCCTCCTTCTCTCTCTCTCTCATTCTCTCTCGTTCCCCCTCTCCCTCTCCTTCCCATCTGTCTCTCTCCTTCCCCCTCTCTCTCCTTCCAACTCTTTCTCTCTCTCCTTCTCCCTCTCTCCTCCCCCCTCTCTCTCTCCTCCCCCCCCTCTCTCTCCTCCCCCCTCTCTCTCTCCTCCCCCTCTCTCTCTCCTCCCTCCTCTCTCTCTCCTTCCCCCCTCTCTCCTTCCCCCTCTCTCCTCCCCCCTCTCTCTCCTCCCCCTCTCTCTCTCTCTCCTTCCCCCTCTCTCTTTCTCTCCTTCTCTCTCTCTCCCTCTCCCTCCTTCTCTCTCCCTCTCCCTCCTTCTCTCTCCCTCTCCCTCCTCTCTCCCTCTCCCTCCTTCTCTCTCTCTCTCCCTCCTTCTCTCTCCCTCTCCCTCCTCTCTCTCTCTCTCTCCCTCCTTCTCTCTCCCTCTCCCTCCTCTCTCTCTCTCCCTCCCTCTCTCTCTCTCTCTCTCTCTCTCCCTCTCTCTCATTCTCTCTCTCTCTCTTGTTCCCCCTCTCTCCCTCCTTCCCCCCTTTCTCTCTCTTCTCCCCCTCTCTCTCTCCTCCCCCTCTCTCCTTCCCCTATCTCGCTCTCTCCTCCCCTCTCTCTCTCTCCTCCCTCTCTCCCTCTCTCTCTCCTCCCTCTCTCCCTCTCTCTCTCCTCCCCCCTCTCTCTCCTCCCTCTCTCCCCCTCTCTCTCTCCTTCCCCCTCTCTCTCCTCCCCTCTCTTTCCTCCCCTCTCTCTCTCTCCTCCCCTCTCTCTCCTCCCCCTCTCTCCTGCCCCCTCTCTCTCTTTCCTCCCCCCCTCCTTCCCCCCTCTTTCTCTCCTCCCCTCTCTCTCTCTCTCCTCCCTCTCTCTTCTCCCCCCACTCTCCTCCCCCCTCTCTCTCTCCTTCCCCCTCTCTCCTTCCCTCCCCCTATTTCTCTCCTTCCCCCTCTCTCTCCTCCCCTCTCTCCTCCCCCCTCTCTCTACTTCCCCCTCTCTATCCTTTTCCCTCTCTATCTCTCCTTCCCCTCTCTCTTCTTCCCCCCCTCTCTCTCTCTCCTCCTCTCTCTCCTTCCCCTCCTTCTCTCTCTCTCCTCCCCCTCTCTCCTTTTCTCTCTCTCCTCCCTCTCTCTCTCCTTCCCCACTCCCTCTCTCTCTCTCCCCTCCGCCCTCTCTCTCTCCTCCCCCCTCCCTCCTTCCCTCTCCCTCCTTCTCTCTCTCTCATTCTCTCTCGTTCCCCCTCTCCCTCTCCTTCCCATCTCTCTCTCTCCTTCCCATCTCTCTCTCTCCTTCCAACTCTTTCTCTCTCTCCTCCCCCCTCTCTCTCTCCTCCCCCTCTCTCTCTCCTCCCCCCTCTCTCTCTCTCCTCCCCCTCTCTCTCTCCTTCCCCCCTCTCTCCTTCCCCTCTCTCCTCCCCCCTCTCTCTTTCTCTCTGTCTCTCTCTCCTTCCCCCTCTCTCTTTCTCTCTCTCCTTCTCTCTCCCTCCCTCTCTCTCCCTCTCCCTCATTCTCTCCCTCTCTCCCTCTCTCTCATTCTCCCTCTCTCCCTCCTTCCCCCTCTTTCTCTCTCTCCTTCTCCCTCTCTCTTCTCCTCTCTACTTCCCCCTCTCTATCCTTTTCCCTCTCTATCTCTCCTTCCCCTCTCTCTTCTTCCCCCCCTCTCTCTCTCTCTCTCTCCTCCTCTCTCTCCTTCCCCTCCTTCTCTCTCTCTCCTCCCCCTCTCTCCTTTTCTCTCTCTCCTCCCTCTCTCTCTCCTTCCCCACTCCCTCTCTCTCTCTCCCCTCCGCCCTCTCTCTCTCCTCCCCCTCCCTCCTTCCCCCTCCCTCCTTCTCTCTCTCTCATTCTCTCTCGTTCCCCCTCTCCCTCTCCTTCCCATCTCTCTCTCTCCTTCCCCCCTCTCTCTCCTTCCAACTCTTTCTCTCTCTCCTCCCCCTCTCTCTCACCTCCCCCTCTCTCTCTCCTCCCCCCTCTCTCTCTCCTTCCCCCCTCTCTCCTTCCCCCCCTCTCTCCTCCCCCCTCTCTCTTTCTCTCTGTCTCTCTCCTTCCCCCTCTCTCTTTCTCTCTCTCCTTCTCTCTCTCTCCCTCTCCCTCCTTCTCTCTCCCTCTCCTCATTCTCTCTCTCTCTGCCTCTCTCTCATTCTCTCTCTC